>NW_026735536.1:0-119897 GCF_949786415.1 Peromyscus eremicus | reverse complement strand
ATTGCCATACACAGTGCAAATAGCCCTCCCGTCTGTTCCCAGAAAGTACAGTGTATTAGACTGAAGAGGAGCTACTGTTCTTCTCAGTTTCCTAAGCAGAGTTGAACTAGATATGGCCCGTGTGTGTAGGAAGTACAGTTCTTTTTTTCTGAGCAAGCTCACTGTTCTGGCCCTATAGGAAACACAGAAGAGTAGAAGAGTGCTCTTTTCTCAAAAGCAGAGTGTGTTTCATGTAAGGCGAGCTAGCATTTGTTTCCCAGTCCTAAATGGAGTTGAATCACATGCAGTTTCCGGTCCTACAAGCAAGAGTTGTTTACTGGTAAGGAAAGTCACTATTGAGCTCCCCTTGCCATACACAGTGCAAATAGCTCTCGCGTCTGTTCCCAGCAAGTACAGTGTATCAGACTGAAGAGGAGCTACTGTTCTTGTCAGTTTCCTAAGCAGAGTTGAAGTAGATATGGCCCGTGTGTGTAGGAAGCACAGTTCTTATGTTCTGAGCAAGTTCACTCTTCTGGTCCTATAGGAAACACAGTAGAGTAGAAGAGTGCTCTTTTCTCAAAAGCAGAGTGTGTTTTTGTAAGGCGAGCTAGCATTTGTTTCCTAGTCCTAAATGGAGTTGAATCACATGCAGTTTCTGGTCCTAGGAACAAGAGTTGTTTTCTGGTAAGGAAAGTCACTATTGAGCTCCCCTTGCCATACACAGTGCAAATATCACTCGCGTCTTTTCCCAGTAAGTACAGTGTATTGGACTGAATAGGAGCTACTGTTCTTGTCAGTTTCTTAAGCAGAGTTGAACTAGATATGGGCCGTGTGTGTAGGAAGCACAGTTCTTTTGTTCTGAGCAAGCTCACTGTTTGGACACCATAGGAAACACAGTAGAGTAGAAGAGTGCTCTTTTCTCTAAAGCAGAGTGTGTTTCTTGTAGAGCGAGCTAGAGTTTGTTTCCCAGTCCTAAATGGAGTGGAATCACATGCAGTTTCTGATCCTACGAGCAAGAGTTGTTTTCTGGTAAGAAGAGTCACTATTGCGCTGCCATTGCCATACACAGGACAAATAGCACTGGCGTCTGTTCCCAGCAAGTACAGTGTATTGGACTGAAGAGGATATACTGTTCTTGTCAGGTTCCTAAGCAGACTTGAACTAGATATGGCCGTGTGAGTAGGAAGTACAGTTTTTTTGTTCTGAGCAAGCTCACTGTTCGGAACACATAGGAAACACAGTAGAGAAGAAGAGTGCTCTTTTCTCAAAAGCAGAGTGTGTTTCATGTAAGGCGAGCTAGCGTTTGTTTCCCAGTCCTAAATGGAGTTGAGTCACATGCAGTTTTTTGTCCTACGAGCAAGAGTTGTTTTCTGGTAAGACAAGTCACTATTGTGCTCCAATGCCATACACAGTGCAAATAGCACTCGCGTCTGTTCCCCGCAAGTTCAGTGTATTGGACTGAAGAGGAGCTACTGTTCTTGTTGGTTTCCTAAGCAGAGTTGAACTAGATATGGCCCGTGTGTGTAGGAAGCACAGTTATTTTGTTCTGTGCAAACTCACTGTTCGGACCCCATAGGAAACACAGTAGAATAGAAGAGTACTTTTTTCTCAAAAGCAGAGTGTGTTTCATGTATGCGAGCTAGCATTTGTTTCCCAGTCCTAATTGGAGTTGAATCACATGCAGTTTCTCGTCCTACGAGCAAGAGTTGTTTTCTGGTAAGGAAAGTAACTATTGCACTCCCATTGCCATACACAGTGCAAATAGCCCTCCTGTCTGTTCCCAGCAAGTACAGTGTATTGGACTGCAAAGGAGCTACTGTTCTTCTCAGTTTCCTAAGCAGAGTTGAACTAGATATGGGCCGTGTGTGTAGGAAGTACAGTTCTTTTTTTCTGAGCAAGCTCACTGTTCTGGCCCTATAGGAAACACAGAAGAGTAGAAGAGTGCTCTTTTCTCAAAAGCAGAGTGTGTTTCAAGTAAGGCGAGCTAGCATTTGTTTCCCAGTCCTAAATGGAGTTGAATCACATGCAGTTTCCGGTCCTACGAGCAAGAGTTGTTTTCTGGTAAGGAAAGTAACTATTGCGCTCCCATTGCCATACAGAGTGCAAATAGTCCTCCTGTCTGTTCCAGCAAGAACAGTGTATTGGACTGAAGAGGAGCTACTGTTCTTCTCAGTTTCCTAAGCAGAGTTGAACTAGATATGGCCCGTGTGTGTAGGAAGCACAGTTCTTTTGTTCTGAGCAAGCTCACTGTTTGGACCCCTTAGGAAGCACAGTAGAGTAGAAGAGTGCTCTTTTCTCAAAAGCAGAGTGTGTTTCATGTAAGGCGAGCTAGAATTTGTTTCCCAGTCCTAAATGGAGTTGAATCACATGCAGTTTCTGATCCTACCAGCAAGAGTTGTTTTCTGGTAAAGAAAGTCACTATTGCACTCTCATTGCCATACACAGTGCAAATAGTACTCGCGTCTGTTCCCAGCAAGTACAGTGTATCGGACTGAAGAGGAGCTACTGTTCTTGTCAGTTTCCTAAGCAGAGTTGAACTAGATATGGCCCGTGTGTAGGAAGCACAGTTCTTTTGTTCTGAGCAAGCTCACTGTTCTGGCCCTATAGGAAACACAGTAGAGTAGAAGAGTGCTCTTTTCTCTAAAGCAGAGTGTGTTTCTTGTAAGGTGAGCTAGCTTTTGTTTCCCAGTCCTAAATGGAGTTGAATCACATGCAATTTCTGGTCCTACGAGCAAGAGTTGTTTTATGGTAAGAAGAGTCACTATTGCGCTGCCATTGCCATACACAGGACAAATAGCACTGGCATCTGTTCCCAGGAAGTACAGTGTATTGGACTGAAAAGGATGTACTGTTCTTGTCTTCTTCCTAAGCAGAATTGAACTAGTTATGGCCGTGTGTGTAGGAAGCACAGTTCTTTTGTTCTGAGCAAGCTCACTGTTCAGACCCAATAGTAAACACAGTAGAGTAGAAGAGTGCTCTTTTCTCAAAAGCAGAGTGTGTTTCTTGTAAGGCGAGCTAGCGTTTGTTTCCCAGTCCTAAATGGAGTTGAGTCACATGCAGTTTTTTGTCCTACGAGCAAGAGTTGTTTTCTGGTAAGACGAGTCACTATTGTGCTCCAATTGCCATACACAGTGCAAATAGCACTCGCGTCTGTTCCCCGAAAGTACAGTGTATTGGACTGAAGAGGAGCTACTGTTCTTGTCAGTTTCCTAAGCAGAGTTGAACTAGATATGGCCGTGTGTGTAGGAAGCACAGTTCTTTTGTTCTGAGCAATCTCACTGTTCGGACCCTATAGGAAACACAGTAGAGTAGAAGAGTGCTCTTTTCTCAAAAGCAGAGTGTGTTTCTTGTAAGGCATGCTAGCGTTTGTTTCCCAGTCCTAAATGGAGTTGAATCACATGCAGTTTCTGGTCCTATGAGCAAGAGTTTTTTTCTGGTAAGGAAAGACACTATTGCGCTCCCATTGCCATACACAGTGCAAATAGCACTCGCGTCTGTTCCCAGCAAGTACAGTGTATCGGACTGAAGAGGAGCTACTGTTCTTGTCAGTTTCCTAAGCAGAGTTGAACTAGATATGGCCCGTGTGTGTAGGAAGCACATTTCTTATGTTCTGAGCAAGCTCACTTTTCTGGCCCTATAGGAAACACAGTAGAGTAGAAGAGTGCTCTTTTCTCAAAAGCAGAGTGTGTTTCTTGTAAAGCGAGCTAGAGTTTGTTTCCCAGTCCTAAATGGAGTTGAATCACATGCAGTTTCTGGTCCCACGAGCAAGAGTTGTTTTCTGGTAAGAAGAGTCACTATTGCGCTGCCATTGCCATACACAGGACAAATAGCACTGGCGTCTGTTCCCAGCAAGTACAGTGTATTGGATTGAAGAGGATCTACTGTTCTTGTCAGGTTCCTAAGCAGACTTGAACTAGATATGCCGTGTGTGTAGGAAGCACATTTCTTTTGTTCTGAGCAAGCTCACTCTTCTGGCCCAATAGGAAACACAGTAGAGTAGAAGAGTGCTCTTTTCTCAAAAGCAGAGTGTGTTTTTTGTAAGGTGAGCTAGCTTTTGTTTCCCAGTACTAAATGGAGTTGAATCACATGCAGTTTCTGGTCCTACGAGCAAGAGTTGTTTTCTGGTAAGACAAGTCACTATTGGGCTCCAATTGCCATACACAGTGCAAATAGCACTTGCGTCTGTTCCCCGCAAGTACAGTATATTGGACTGAAGAGGATCTAGTGTTCTTGTCAGTTTCCTAAGCAGAGTTGAACTAGAAATGGCCCGTGTGTGTAGGAATCACAGTTCTTTTGTTCTGAGCAAGCTCACTGTTCAGACACCATAGGAAACACAGTAGAGTAGAAGAGTGCTCTTTTCTCAAAAGCTGAGTGTGTTTCCTGTAAGGCGAGCTAGCGTTTGTTTCCCAGTTCTAAATGGAGTTGAATCACATGCAGTTTCTGGTCCTAGGAGCAAGAGTTGTTTACTGGTAAGGAAAGTCACTATTGCGCTTACCCTTGCCATACACATTGCAAATAGCTCTCTCGCCTGTTCCCAGCAAGTACAGTGTATCAGACTGAAGAGGAGCTACTGTTCTTGTCAGTTTCCTAAGCAGAGTTGAACTAGATATGGCCCGTGTGTGTAGGAAGCACAGTTCTTATGTTCTGAGCAAGTTCACTCTTCTGGACCTATAGGAAACACAGTAGAGTAGAAGAGTGCTCTTTTCTCTAAAGCAGAGTGTGTTTTTGTAAGGCGAGCTAGCGTTTATTTCCTAGTCCTAAATGGAGTTGAATCACATGCAGTTTCTGGTCCTATGAACAAGAGTTGTTTTCTGGTAAGGAAAGTCACTATTGCGCTCCCATTGCCCTTCACAAGGCAAAGAGCACTCGCGTCTTTTCCCCGCAAGTACAGTGTATTGGACTGAATAGGAGCTACTCTTCTTGTCAGTTTACTAAGCAGAGTTGAACTAGATATGGCCCGTGTGTGTAGGAAGCACAGTTCTTTTGTTCTGAGCAAGCTCACTGTTTGGACCCCATAGGAAACACAGTGGAGTAGAAGAGTGCTCTTTTCTCTAAAGCAGAGTGTGTTTCTTGTAAGGCAAGCTACCGTTTGCTTCCTAGTCCTAAATGGAGTGGAATGACATGCAGTTTCTGGACCTACGAGCAAGAGTTGTTTTCTGGTAAGGAAAGTCACTATTGCGCTCCCATTGCCATACACAGTGCAAATAGCCCTCCCGTCTGTTCCCAGCAAGTACAGTGTATTGGACTGAAGAGAAGCTACTGTTCTTCTCAGTTTCCTAAGCAGAGTTGAACTAGATATGGCCCGTGTGTGTAGGAAGCACAGTTCTTTTTTTCTGAGCAAGCTCACTGTTCTGGCCCTATAGGAAATACAGTAGAGTGGAAGAGTGCTCTTTTCTCAAAAGCAGAGTGTGTTTCTTTTAAAGCGAGCTAGAGTTTGTTTCCCAGTCCTAAGTGGAGTTGAATCACATGCAGTTTCTGGTCCTACGAGCAAGAGTTGTTTTCTGGTAAGAAGAGTCACTATTGCGCTGCCATTGTCATAACACTGGCGTCTGTTCCCAGCAAGTACAGTGTATTGGACTGAAGAGGATATACTGTTCTTGTCAGGTTCCTAAGCAGACTTGAACTAGATATGGCCGTGTGAGTAGGAAGTACAGTTTTTTTGTTCTGAGCAAGCTCACTGTTCGGAACACATAGGAAACACAGTAGAGTAGAAGAGTGCTCTTTTCTCAAAAGCAGAGTGAGTTTCATGTAAGGCGAGCTAGCGTTTGTTTCCCAGTCCTAAATGGAGTTGAGTCACATGCAGTTTTTTGTCCTACGAGCAAGAGTTGTTTTCTGGTAAGACAAGTCACTATTGTGCTCCAATGCCATACACAGTGCAAATAGCACTCGCGTCTGTTCCCTGCAAGTACAGTGTATTGGACTGAAGAATAGCTACTGTTCTTGTTGGTTTCCTAAGCAGAGTTGAACTAGATATGGCCCGTGTGTGTAGGAAGCACAGTTCTTTTGTTCTGAGCAAGCTCACTGTTCGGACCCCATAGGAAACACAATAGAGTAGAAGAGTGCTCTTTTCTCAAATGCAGAGTGTGTTTCATGTAAGGCGAGCTAGCATTTGTTTCCCATTCCTAAATGGAGTTGAATCACATGCAGTTTCTGGTCCTACGAGCAAGAGTTGTTTTCTGGTAAGAAGAGTCACTATTGCGCTGCCATTGCCATACACAGGACTAATAGCACTGGCGTCTGTTCCCAGCAAGTACAGTGTATTGGACTGTAGAGGATCTAATATTCTTGTCAGGTTCCTTAGCAGAATTGAACTAGATATGGCCATGTGTGTAGGAAGCACAGTTCTTTTGTTCTGAGCAAGCTCACTGTTCGGACCCCAGAGGAAACACAGTAAAGTAGAAGAGTGCTCTTTTCTCAAAAGCAGAGTGTGTTTCTTGTAAGGCAAGCTAGCATTTGTTTCCCAGTCCTAAATGGAGTTGAGTCACATGCAGTTTTTTGTCCTACGAGCAAGAGTTGTTTTCTGGTAAGACGAGTCACTATTGTGCTCCCATTGCCATACACAGTGCAAATAGCACTCGTGTCTGTTCCCCGCAAGTACAGTGTATTGGACGGAAGAGGATCTAGTGTTCTTGTCAGTTTCCTAAGCAGAGTTGAAATAGATATGGCCCGTGTGTGTAGGAAGCACAGTTCTTTTGTTCTGAGCAAGCTCACTGTTTGGACCCCATAGGAAACACAGTAGAGTAGAAGAGTGCTCTTTTCTCTAAAGCAGAGTGTGTTTCTTGTAAGGCGAGCTACCATTTGATTCCCAGTGCTAAATGGAGTGGAGTCACATGCAGTTTCTGGTCCTACGAGCAAGAGTTGTTTTCTGGTAAGGAAAGTCACTATTGCGCTCCCATTGCCATACACAGTGCAAATAGCCTTCCCGTCTGTTCCCAGCAAGTACAGTGTATTGGATTGAAAAGGAGCTACTGTTCTTCTCAGTTTCCTAAGCAGAGTTGAACTAGATATGGCCCGTGTGTGTAGGAAGTACAGTTTTTTTGTTCTGAGCAAGCTTACTGTTCAGAACACATAGGAAACACAGTAGAGTAGAAGAGTGCTCTTTTCTCAAAAGCAGGGTGTGTTTCATGTAAGGCGACCTAGCATTTGTTTCCCACTCCTAAGTGGAGTTGAATCACATGCAGTTTCTGGTCCTATGATCAAGAGTTGTTTTCTGGTAAGGAAAGTCACTATTGCGCTCCCATTGCCGTACACAGTACAAATAGCACTCGCGTCTGTTCCCATCAAGTACAGTGTATCAGACTGAAGAGGAGCTACTGTTCTTGTTGGTTTCCTAAGCAGATTTGAACTAGATATGGCCCGTGTGTGTAGGAAGCACAGTTATTTTGTTCTGTGCAAACTCACTGTTCGGACCCCATAGGAAACACAGTACAGTAGAAGAGTACTCTTTTCTCAAAAGTAGAGTGTGTTTCATGTATGCGAGCTAGCATTTGTTTCCCAGTCCTAAATGGAGTTGAATCACATGCAGTTTCTCGTCCTACGAGCAAGAGTTGTTTTCTGGTAAGGAAAGTAACTATTGCGCTCCCATTGCCATACACAGTGCAAATAGCCCTCCTGTCTGTTCCCAGCAAGTACAGTGTATTGGACTGCAAAGGAGCTACTGTTCTTCTCAGTTTCCTAAGCAGAGTTGAACTAGATATGGCCCGTGTGTGTAGGACATACAGTACTTTTTTTCTGAGCAAGCTCACTGTTCTGGCCATATAGGAAACACAGTAGAGTAGAAGAGTGCTCTTTTCTCTAAAGCAGAGTGTGATTCTTGTAAAGCGAGCTAGAGTTTGTTTCCCAGTCCTAAATGGAATTGAATCACATGCAATTTCTGGTCCTACGAGCAAGAGTTGTTTTCTGGTAAGAAGAGTCACTATTGCGCTGCCATTGCCACACACAGGAAATATAGCACTGGCGTCTATTCCCAGCAAGTACAGTGTATTGGACTGAAGAGGATCTACTGTTCTTGTCAGGTTCCTAAGCAGACTTGAACTAGATATGGTCCGTGTGTGTAGGAAGCACAGTTCTTTTGTTCTGAGCAAGCTCACTGTTTGGACCCCATAGGAAACACAGTAGAGTACAAGAGTGCTCTTTTCTCTAAAGCAGAGTGTGTTTCTTGTAAGGCAAGCTACCGTTTGTTTCCCAGTCCTAAATGGAGTGGAATCACATGCAGTTTCTGGTCCTACGAGCAAGAGTTGTTTTCTGGTAAGGAAAGTCACTATTGGGCTCCCATTGCCATACACAGTGCAAATAGCCCTCCCGTCTGTTCCCAGAAAGTACAGTGTATTAGACTGAAGAGGAGCTACTGTTCTTCTCAGTTTCCTAAGCAGAGTTGAACTAGATATGGCCCGTGTGTGTAGGAAGTACAGTTCTTTTTTTCTGAGCAAGCTCACTGTTCTGGCCCTATAGGAAACACAGAAGAGTAGAAGAGTGCTCTTTTCTCAAAAGCAGAGTGTGTTTCATGTAAGGCGAGCTAGCATTTGTTTCCCAGTCCTAAATGGAGTTGAATCACATGCAGTTTCCGGTCCTACGAGCAAGAGTTGTTTACTGGTAAGGAAAGTCACTATTGAGCTCCCCTTGCCATACACAGTGCAAATAGCTCTCGCGTCTGTTCCCAGCAAGTACAGTGTATCAGACTGAAGAGGAGCTACTGTTCTTGTCAGTTTCCTAAGCAGAGTTGAAGTAGATATGGCCCGTGTGTGTAGGAAGCACAGTTCTTATGTTCTGAGCAAGTTCACTCTTCTGGTCCTATAGGAAACACAGTAGAGTAGAAGAGTGCTCTTTTCTCAAAAGCAGAGTGTGTTTTTGTAAGGCGAGCTAGCATTTGTTTCCTAGTCCTAAATGGAGTTGAATCACATGCAGTTTCTGGTCCTAGGAACAAGAGTTGTTTTCTGGTAAGGAAAGTCACTATTGAGCTCCCCTTGCCATACACAGTGCAAATATCACTCGCGTCTTTTCCCAGTAAGTACAGTGTATTGGACTGAATAGGAGCTACTGTTCTTGTCAGTTTCTTAAGCAGGGTTGAACTAGATATGGGCCGTGTGTGTAGGAAGCACAGTTCTTTTGTTCTGAGCAAGCTCACTGTTCTGGCCCTATAGGAAACACAGTAGAGTAGAAGAGTGCTCTTTTCTCAAAAGCAGAGTGTGTTTCTTGTAAAGCGAGCTAGAGTTTGTTTGCCAGTCCTAAATGGAGTTGAATCACATGCAGTTTCTGGTCCTACGAGCAAGAGTTGTTTTCTGGTAAGAAGAGTCACTGTTGCGCTGCCATTGCCATACACAGGACAAATAGCACTGGCGTCTGTTCCCAGCAAGTACAGTGTATTGGACTGAAGAGGATATACTGTTCTTGTCAGGTTCCTAAGCAGACTTGAACTAGATATGGCCGTGTGAGTAGGAAGTCCAGTTTTTTTGTTCTGAGCAAGCTCAGTATTCGGAACACATAGGAAACACAGTAGAGTAGAAGAGTGCTCTTTTCTCAAAAGCAGTGTGTGTTTCATGTAAGGCGACCTAGTATTTGTTTCCCACTCCTAAGTGAAGTTGAATCACATGCAGTTTCTGGTCCTACGATCAAGAGTTGTTTTCTGGTAAGGAAAGTCACTATTGCGCTCCCATTGGTGTACACAGTACAAATAGCACTCGCGTCTGTTCCCAGCAAGTACAGTGTATCGGACTGAAGAGGAGCTACTGTTCTTGTTGGTTTCCTAAGCAGAATTGAACTAGATATGGCCCGTGTGTGTAGGAAGCACAGTTATTTTGTTCTGTGCAAACTCACTGTTCGGACCGCATAGGAAACACAGTAGAGTAGAAGAGTACTCTTTTCTCAAAAGCAGAGTGTGTTTCACGTATGCGAGCTAGCATTTGTTTCCCAGTCCTAAATGGAGTTGAATCACATGCAGTTTCTGGTCCTACGAGCAAGAGTTGTTTTCTGGTAAGGAAAGTAACTCTTGCGCTCCCATTGCCATACACAGTGCAAATAGCACTCGCGTCTTTTCCCAGCAAGTACAGTGTATTGGACTGAATAGGAGCTACTGTTCTTGTCAGTTTCTTAAGCAGAGTTGAACTAGATATGGGCCGTGTGTGTAGGAAGCACAGTTCTTTTGTTCTGAGCAAGCTCACTGTTTGGACACCATAGGAAACACAGTTGAGTAGAAGTGTGCTCTTTTCTCTAAAGCAGAGTGTGTTTCTTGTAAGGCAAGCTACCGTTTGTTTTCCAGTCCTAAATGGAGTGGAATCACATGCAGTTTCTGGTCCTATGAGCAAGAGTTGTTTTCTGGTAAGGAAAGTCACTATTGCGCTCCCATTGCCATACACAGTACAAATAGCCCTCCCGTCTTTTCCCAGCAAGTACAGTGTATTGAACTGAAAAGGATCTACTGTTCTTGTCAGTTTCCTAAGCAGAGTTGAACTAGATATGGCCCGTGTGTGTAGGAAGCACAGTTCTTTTTTTCCGCGCAAGCTCACTGTTCTGGCCCTATAGGAAACACAGTAGAGTAGAAGAGTGCTCTTTTCTCAAAAGCAGAGTGTGTTTCTTGTAAAGCGAGCTAGAGTTTGTTTCCCAGTCCTAAATGGAGTTGAATCACATGCAGTTTCTGATCCTACGAGCAAGAGTTGTTTTCTGGTAAGAAGAGTCACTATTGCGCTGCCATTGCCATACACAGGACAAATAGCACTGGCGTCTGTTCCCAGCAAGTACAGTGTATTGGACTGAAGAGGATATACTGTTCTTGTCAGGTTCATAAGCAAACTTGAACTAGATATGGCCATGTGAGTACGAAGTACAGTTTTTTTGTTCTGAGCAAGCTCACTGTTCGGAACACATAGGAAACACAGTAGAGAAGAAGAGTGCTCTTTTCTCAAAAGCAGAGTGTGTTTCATGTAAGGCGAGCTAGCGTTTGTTTCCCAGTCCTAAATGGAGTTGAGTCACATGCAGTTTTTTGTCCTACGAGCAAGAGTTGTTTTCTGGTAAGACAAGTCACTATTGTGCTCCAATGCCATACACAGTGCAAATAGCACTCGCGTCTGTTCCCCGCAAGTTCAGTGTATTGGACTGAAGAGGAGCTACTGTTCTTGTTGGTTTCCTAAGCAGAGTTGAACTAGATATGGCCCGTGTGTGTAGGAAGCACAGTTATTTTTTTCTGAGCAAGCTCACTGTTCTGGCCCTATAGGAAACACAGAAGAGTAGAAAAGTGCTCTTTTCTCAAAAGCAGAGTGTGTTTCATGTAAGGCGAGCTAGCATTTGTTTCCCAGTCCTAAATGGAGTTGAATCACATGCAGTTTCTGGGACTACGAGCAAGAGTTGTTTACTGGTAAGGAAAGTCACTATTGAGCTCCCCTTGCTGTACACAGTGCAAATAGCTCTCGCGTCTGTTCCCAGCAAGTACAGTGTATCAGACTGAAGAGGAGCTACTGTTCTTGTCAGTTTCCTAAGCAGAGTTGAACTAGATATGGCCCGTGTGTGTAGGAAGCACAGTTCTTATGTTCTGAGCAAGTTCACTCTTCTGGCCCGATAGGAAACACAGTAGAGTAGAAGAGTGCTTTTTTCTCAGAAGCAGAGTGTGTTTTTGTAAGGCGAGCTAGCATTTGTTTCCTAGTCCTAAATGGAGTTGAATCACATGCAGTTTCTGGTCCTAGGAACAAGAGTTGTTTTCTGGTAAGGAAAGTCACTATTGCGCTCCCATTGCCCTTCACAAGGCAAATAGCACTCGCACCTTTTCGCAGCAAGTACAGTGTATTGGACTGAATAGGAGCTACTCTTCTTGTCAGTTTACTAAGCAGAGTTGAACTAGATATGGTCCGTGTGTGTAGGAAGCACAGTTCTTTTGTTCTGAGCAAGCTCACTGTTTGGACCCAATAGGAAACACAGTAGAGTAGAAGAGTGCTCTTTTCTCTAAATCAGAGTGTGTTTCTTGTAAGGCAAGCTACCATTTGTTTCCCAGTCCGAAATGGCGTGGAATCACATGCAGTTTCTGGTCCTACGAGCAAGAGTTGTTTTCTGGTAAGGAAAGTCACTATTGTGCTCCCATTGCCATACACAGTGCAAATAGCCCTCCCGTCTGTTCCCAGCAACTACAGTGTATTGGACTGAAGAGGAGCTACTGTTCTTCACAGTTTCCTAAGCAGAGTTGAAGTAGATATGGCCCGTGTGTGTAGGAAGCACAGTTCTTTTTTTCTGAGCAAGCTCACTGTTCTGGCCCTATTGGAAACACAATAGAGTAGAAGAGTGCTCTTTTCTCAAAAGCAGAGTGTGTTTCTTGTAAAGCGAGCTAGAATTTGTTTCCCAGTCCTAAATGGAGTTGAATCACATGCAGTTTCTGGTCCTAAGAGCAAGAGTTGTTTTCTGTTAAGAAGAGTCACTATTGCACTTCCATTGCCATACACAGGACAAATAGCACTGGCGTCTGTTCCCAGCAAGTACAGTGTATTGAACTGAAGAGGATCTACTGTTCTTGTCAGGTTCCTAAGCAGACTTGAACTAGATATGGCCGTGTGAGTAGGAAGCACAGTTTTTTTTTTCTGAGCAAGCTCACTTTTCGGAACTTATAGGAAACACAGTAAAGTAGAAGAGTGCTCTTTTCTCAAAAGCAAAGTGTGTTTCTTGGAAGTTGAGCTAGCGTTTGTTTCCCAGTCCTAAATGGAGTTGAGTCACATGCAATTTTTTGTCCTACGAGCAAGACTTGTTTACTGGTAAGGAAAGTCACTATTGTGCTCCCATTGCCATACACAGTGCAAATAGCACTCACGTCTGTTCCCAGCAAGTACAGTGTATCGGACTGAAGAGGAGCTACTGTTCTTGTCAGTTTCCTAAGCACAGTTGAACTAGATATGGCCCGTGTGTAGGAAGCACAGTTCTTTTGTTCTGAGCAAGCTCACTGTTCTGGCCCTATAGGAAACACAGTAGAGTAGAAGAGTGATCTTTTCTCAAAAGCAGAGTGTGTTTCTTGTAAGGTGGCTAGCGTTTGTTTCCCAGTCCTAAATGGAGTTGAGTCACATGCAGTTTTTTGTCCTACGAGCAAGAATTGTTTTCTGGTAAGACGAGTCACTATTGTGCTCCAATTGCCATACACAGTGCAAATAGCACTCGCGTCTGTTCCCAGCAAGTACAGTGTATTGGACTGAAGAAGATCTACTGTTCTTGTAAGTTTCCTAAGCAGAGTTGAACTAGATATGGCCCGTGTGTGTAGGAAGCACAGTTCTTTTGTTCTGAGTAAGCTCACTGTTCGGACCCCATAGGAAGCACAGTAGATTAGAAGAGTGCTCTTTTCTCAAAACAGAGTGTGTTTCATGTAAGGCGAGCTAGCATTTGTTTCCCAGTCCTAAATGGAGTTGAATCACATGCAGTTTCTGGTCCTACCATCAAGAGTTGTTTTCTGGTAAGGAAAGTCACTATTGCGCTCCCATTGCCATACACAGTGCAAATAGCACTCAGTCTGTTCCCAGCAAGTACAGTGTATCGGACTGAAGAGGAGCTACTGTTCTTGTCAGTTTCCTAAGCAAAGTTGAACTAGTTATGGCCCGTTTGTAGGAAGCACAGTTCTTTTTTTCTGAGCAAGCTCACTGTTCTGGCCTTATAGGAAACACAGTAGAGTAGAAGAGTGCTCTTTTCTCAAAAGCAGAGTGTGTTTCTCGTAAAGTGAGCTAGAGTTTGTTTCCCAGTCCTAAATGGAGTTGAATCACATGCAGTTTCTGGTCCTACGAGCAAGAGTTGTTTTCTGGTAAGAAGAGTCACTATTGCGCTGCCATTGCCATACACAGGACAAATAGCACTGGCGTCTTTTCCCAGCAAGTACAGTGTATTGGACTGAAGAGGATATACTGTTCTTGTCCGGTTCCTAAGCAGACTTGAACTAGATATGGCCGTGTGTGTAGGAAGCACAGTTCTTTTGTTCTGAGCAAGCCCACTGTTCTGGCCCTATAGGAAACACAGTAGAGTAGAAGAGTGCTCTTTTCGCTAAAGCAGAGTGTGTTGAATTAAGGCGAGCTAGCGTTTGTTTCCCAGTCTTAAATGGAGTGGAATCACATGCAGTTTCTGGTCCTATGAGCAAGAGTTGTTTTATAGTAAGAAGAGTCACTATTGCGCTGCCATTGCCATACACAGGACAAATAGCACTGGCGTCTGTTCCCAGCAAGTACAGTGTATCAGACTGAAGAGGAGCTACTGTTCTTGTCAGGTTCCTAAGCAGAATTGAACTAGATATGCCCGTGAGTGTATAAAGCACAGTTCTTTTGTTCTGAGCAAGCTCACTGTTCGAAACACATAGGAAACACAGTAGAGTAGAAGAGTGCTCTTTTCTCAAAAGCAGAGTGTGTTTCATGTTAGGCGACCTAGCATTTGTTTCCCACTCCTACGTGGCGTTGAATCACATGCAGTTTCTGGTCCTATGATCAAGAGTTGATTTCTGTTAAGGAAAGTCACTATTGCGCTCCCATTGCCGTACACAGTACAAATAGCACTCGCGTCTGTTTCCAGCAAGTACAGTGTATCGGACTGAAGAGGAGCTACTGTTCTTGTTGGTTTCCTAAGCAGAGTTGAACTAGATATGGCCCGTGTGTGTAGGAAGCACAGTTATTTTGTTCTGTGCAAACTCACTGTTCGGACCCCATAGGAAACACAGTAGAGTAGAAGAGTACTCTTTTCTCAAAAGCAGAGTGTGTTTCATGTATGCGAGCTAGCATTTGTTTCCCAGTCCTAAATGGAGTTGAATCACATGCAGTTTCTGGTCCTACGAGCAAGAGTTGTTTTCTGGTAAGGAAAGTAACTATTGCGCTCCCCTTGCCATACACAGTGCAAATAGCTCTCGCATCTGTTCCCAGCAAGAACAGTGTATCAGACTGAAGAGGATCTACTGTTCTTGTCAGTTTCCTAAGCAGAGTTGAACTAGATATGGCCCGTGTGTGTAGGAAGCACAGTTCTTATGTTCTGAGCAAGTTCACTCTTCTGGCCCTATAGGAAACACAGTAGAGTAGAAGAGTGCTCTTTTCTCAGAAGCAGAGTGTGTTTTTGTAAGGCGAGCTAGCATTTGTTTCCTAGTCCTAAATGGAGTTGAATCACATGCAGTTTCTGGTCCTAGGAACAAGAGTTGTTTTCTGGTAAGGAAAGTCACTACTACGCTCCCATTGCCCTTCACAAGGCAAATAGCACTCGCGCCTTTTCCCAGCAAGTACAGTGTATTGGACTGAATAGGAGCTACTCTTCTTGTCAGTTTACTAAGCAGAGTTGAACTAGATATGGTCTGTGTGTGTAGGAAACACAGTTCTTTTGTTCTGAGCAAGCTCACTGTTTGGACCCAATAGGAAACACAGTAGAGTAGAAGAGTGCTCTTTTCTCTAAATCAGAGTGTGTTTCTTGTAAGGCAAGCTACCATTTGTTTCCCAGTCCTAAATGGAGTGGAATCACATGCAGTTTCTGGTCCTACGAGCAAGAGTTGTTTTCTGGTAAGGAAAGTCACTATTGCGCTCCCATTGCCATACACAGTGCAAATAGCCTCCCGTCTGTTCCCAGCAAGTACAGTGTATTGGACTGCAAAGGAGCTACTGTTCTTCTCAGTTTCCTAAGCAGAGTTGAACTAGATATGGGCCGTGTGTGTAAGAAGTACAGTTCTTTTTTTCAGAGCAAGCTCACTGTTCTGGCTTTATAGGAAAAACAGAAGAGTAGAAGAGGGCTCTTTTCTCAAAAGCAGAGTGTGTTTCATGTAAGGCGAGCTAGCATTTGTTTCCCAGTCCTAAATGGAGTTGAATCACATGCAGTTTCCAGTCCTACGAGCAAGAGTTGTTTACTGGTAAGGAAAGTCACTATTGAGCTCCCCTTGCCATACACAGTGCAAATAGCTCTCGCGTCTGTTCCCAGCAAGTACAGTGCATCAGACTGAAGAGGAGCTACTGTTCTTGTCAATTTCCTAAGCAGAGTTGAACTAGATATGGCCCGTGTGTGTAGGAAGCACAGTTCTTATGTTCTGAGCAAGTTCACTCTTCTGGCCCTATAGGAAACACAGTAGAGTAGAAGAGTGCTCTTTTCTCAAAAGCAGAGTTTTTTTTTTTTTTTTTTTGTAAGGCGAGCTAGCATTTGTTTCCTAGTCCTAAATGGAGTTGAATCACATGCAGTTTCTGGTCCTAGGAACAAGAGTTGTTTTCTGGTAAGGAAAGTCACTATTGTGCTCCCATTGCCATACACAGTGCAAATAGCCTTCCCGTCTATTCCCAGCAAGTACAGTGTATTGGATTGAAAAGGAGCTACTGTTCTTCTCAGTTTCCTAAGCAGAGTTGAACTAGATATGGCCCGTGTGTGTAGGACGTACAGTTCTTTTCTTTTGAGCAAGCTCACGGTTCTGGCCATATAGGAAACACAGTAGAGTAGAAGAGTGCTCTTTTCTCAAAAGCAGAGTGTGATTCTTGTAAAGCGAGCTAGAGTTTGTTTCCCAGTCCTAAATGGGATTGAATCACATGCAATTTCTGGTCCTACGAGCAAGAGTTGTTTTCTGGTAAGAAGAGTCACTATTGCGCTGCCATTTCCACACACAGGACAAATAGCACTGGCGTCTATTCGCAGCAAGTACAGTGTATTGGACTGAAGAGGATCTACTGTTCTTGTCAGGTTCCTAAGCAGACTTGAACTAGATATGGTCCGTGAGTGTAGGAAGCACAGTTCTTTTGTTCTGAGCAAGCTCACTGTTTGGACCCCATAGGAAAAACAGTAGAGTAGAAAAGTGCTCTTTTCTCTAAATCAGAGTGTGTTTCTTGTAAGGCAAGCTACCGTTTGTTTCCCAGTCCTAAATGGAGTGGAATCACATGCAGTTTTTGGTCCTACGAGCAAGAGTTGTTTTCTGGTAAGGAAAGTCACTATTGGGCTCCCATTGCCATACACAGTGCAAATAGCCCTCCCGTCTGTTCCCAGAAAGTACAGTGTATTGGACTGAAGAGGAGCTACTGTTCTTCTCAGTTTCCTAAGCAGAGTTGAACTAGATATGGCCCGTGTGTGTAGGAAGCACAGTTCTTTTTTTCTGTGCAAGCTCACTGTTCTGGCCCTATAGGAAACACAGTAGAGTAGAAGATTGCTCTTTTCTCAAAAGCAGAGTGTGTTTCTTGTAAAGCGAGCTAGATTTTGTTTCCCAGTCCTAAATGGAGTTGAATCACATGCAGTTTCTGGTCCTATGAGCAAGAGTTGTTTTCTGGTAAGAAGAGTCACTATTGCGCTGCCATTGCCATACACAGGACAAATAGCACTGGCGTCTGTTCCCAGCAAGTACAGTGTATTGGACTGAAGAGGATATACTGTTCTTGTCAGGTTCCTAAGCAGACTTGAACTAGATATGGCCGTGTGAGTAGAAAGTCCAGTTTTTTTGTTCTGAGCAAGCTCACTGTTCGGAACACATAGGAAACACAGTAGAGTAGAAGAGTGCTCTTTTCTCAAAAGCAGAGTGTGTTTCATGTAAGGCGACCTAGCATTTGTTTCCCACTCCTAAGTGGAGTTGAATCACATGCAGTTTCTGGTCCTACGATCCAGAGTTGTTTTCTGGTAAGGAAAGTCACTATTGTGCTCCCATTGCCATACACAGTGCAAATAGCACTCGCGTCTGTTCCCAGCAAGTACAGTGTATCGGACTGAAGAGGAGCTACTGTTCTTGTCAGTTTTCTAAGCAGAGTTGAACTAGATATGGCCCGTGTGTAGGAAGCACTGTTCTTCTGTTCTGAGCAAGCTCACTGTTCTGGCCCTATAGGAAACAAAGTAGAGTAGAAGAGTGCTCTTTTCTCAAAAGCAGAGTGTGTTTCTTGGAAGTCGAGTTAGCGTTTGTTTCCCAGTCCTAAATGGAGTTGAGTCACATGCAGTTTTTTGTCCTACGAGCAAGAGTTGTTTTCTGGTTAGACAAGTCACTATTGTGCTCCAATTGCCATACACAGGACAAATAGCACTTGCGTCTGTTCCCAGCAAGTACAGTGTATCGGACTGAAGAGAAGCTACTGTTCTTGTCAGTTTCCTTAGCACAGTTGAACTAGATATGGCCCGTGTGTGTAGGAAGCACAGTTCTTTTGTTCTGAGCAAGCTCACTGTTCGGACCCCATAGGAAACACAGTAGAGTAGAAGAGTGCTCTTTTCTCAAAAGCAGAGTGTGTTTCATGTAAGGCGAGCTAGAGTTTGTTTCCCAGGCCTACATGGAGTTGAATAACATGCAGTTTCTGGTCTTATGAGCAAGAGTTGTTTTCTGGTAAGGAAAGTCACTATTGCGCTCCCATTGCCATACACAGTGCAAATAGCACTCGCGTCTGTTCCCAGCAAGAACAGTGTATCGGACTGAAGAGGAGCTACTGTTCTTGTCAGTTTCCAAAGCAGAGTGGAACTAGATATGGCCCGTGTGTAGGAAGCACAGTTTTTTTGTTCTGAGCAAGCTCACTTTTCGGAAAACAGGGAAACACAGTAGAGTAGAAGAGTGCTCTTGTCTCAAAAGCAGAGTGTGTTTTTGTAAGGCGAGCTAGCGTTTGTTTCCTAGTCCTAAATGGAGTTGAATCACATGCAGTTTCTGGTCCTATGAACAAGAGTTGTTTTCTGGTAAGGAAAGTCACTATTGCGCTCCCATTGCCATACACAGTGCAAATAGCCCTCCCGTCTGTTCCCAGCAAGTACAGTGTATTGGACTGAAGAGGAGCTACTGTTCTTCTCAGTTTCCCAAGCAGAGTTGAAGTAGATATGGCCTGTGTGTGTAGGAAGCACAGTTCTTTTTTTCTGAGCAAGCACACTGTTCTGGCCCTATAGGAAATACAGTAGAGTAGAAGAGTGCTCTTTTCTCAAAAGCAGAGTGTGTTTCTTGTAAAGCGAGCTAGAGTTTGTTTCCCAGTCTTAAATGGAGTTGAATCACATGCAGTTTCTGGTCCTACGAGCAAGAGTTGTTTTCTGGTAAGAAGAGTCACTATTGCGCTGCCATTGCCATAGCACTGGCGTCTGTTCCCAGCAAGTACAGTGTATTGGACTGAAGAGGATATACTGTTCTTGTCAGGTTCCTAAGCAGACTTGAACTAGATATGCCCGTGTGAGTAGGAAGTACAGTTTTTTTGTTCTGAGCAAGCTCACTGTTCGGAACACATAGGAAACACAGTAGAGTAGAAGAGTGCTCTTTTCTCAAAAGCAGAGTGTGATCTATGTAAGGCGAGCTAGCGTTTGTTTTCCAGTCCTAAATGGAGTTGAGTCACATGCAGTTTTTTGTCCTATGAGCAAGAGTTGTTTTCTGGTAAGACAAGTCACTATTGTGCTCCAATGCCATACACAGTGCAAATAGCACTCGCCTCTGTTCCCCGCAAGTACAGTGTATTGGACTGAAGAGGAGCTACTGTTCTTGTTGGTTTCCTAAGCAGAGTTGAACTAGATATGGCCCGTGTGTGTAGGAAGCACAGTTCTTTTGTTCTGAGCAAGCTCACTCTTCGGACCCGATAGGAAACACAATAGAGTAGAAGAGTGCTCTTTTCTCAAATGCAGAGTGTGTTTCATGTAAGGCGAGCTAGCATTTGTTTCCCAGTCCTAAATGGAGTTGAATCACATGCAGTTTCTGGTCCTACGAGCAAGAGTTGTTTTCTGGTAAGAAGAGTCACTATTGCGCTGCCATTGCCATACACAGGACTAATAGCACTGGCGTCTGTTCCCAGCAAGTACAGTGTATTGGACTGTAGAGGATCTAATGTTCTTGTCAGGTTCCTAAGCAGAATTGAACTAGAAATGGCCGTGTGTGTAGGAAGCACAGTTCTTTTTTTCTGAGCAAGCTCACTGTTCGGACCCCAGAGGAAACACAGTAGAGTAGAAGAGTGCTCTTTTCTCAAAAGCAGAGTGTGTTTCTTGTAAGGCGAGATAGCGTTTGTTTCCCAGTTTAAATGGAGTTGAGTCACATGCAGTTTTTTGTCCTACGAGCAAGAGTTGTTTTCTGGTAAGACGAGTCACTATTGTGCTCCCATTGCCATACACAGTGCAAATAGCACTCGCGTCTGTTCCCCGCAAGTACAGTGTATTGGACGGAAGAGGAGCTACTGTTCTTGTCAGTTTCCTAAGCAGAGTTGAAATCGATAAGGCCCGTGTGTGTAGGAAGCACAGTTCTTTTGCTCTGAGCAAGCTCACTGTTTGGACCCCATAGGAAACACAGTAGAGTAGAAGAGTGCTCTTTTCTCTAAAGCAGAGTGTGTTTCTTGTAAGGCGAGCTACCATTTGATTCCCAGTCCTAAATGGAGTGGAGTCACATGCAGTTTCTGGTCCTACGAGCAAGAGTTGTTTTCTGGTAAGGAAAGTCACTATTGCGCTCCCATTGCCATACACAGTGCAAATAGCCTTCCCGTCTGTTCCCAGCAAGTACAGTGTATTGGATTGAAAAGGAGCTACTGTTCTTCTCAGTTTCCTAAGCAGAGTTGAACTAGATATGGCCCATGTGTTTAGGAAGCACAGTTATTTTGATCTGTGCAAACTCACTGTTCGGACCCCATAGGAAACACAGTAGAGTAGAAGAGTACTCTTTTCTCAAAAGCAGAGTGTGTTTCATGTATGCGAGCTAGCATTTGTTTCCCAGTCCTAAATAGAGTTGAATCACATGCAGTTTCTGGTCCTACGAGCAAGAGTTGTTTTCTGGTAAGGAAAGTAACTATTGCGCTCCCATTGCCATACACAGTGCAAATAGCCCTCCTGTCTGTTCCCAGCAAGTACAGTGTATTGGACTGCAAAGGAGCTACTGTTCTTCTCAGTTTCCTAAGCAGAGTTGAACTAGATATGGGCCGTGTGTGTAGGAAGTACAGTTCTTTTTTTCAGAGCAAGCTCACTGTTCTGGCTTTATAGGAAACACAGAAGAGTAGAAGAGTGCTCTTTTCTCAAAAGCAGAGTGTGTTTCATGTAAGGCGAGCTAGCATTTGTTTCCCAGTCCTAAATGGAGTTGAATCACATGCAGTTTCCGGTCCTACGAGCAAGAGTTGTTTACTGGTAAGGAAAGTCACTATTGAGCTCCCCTTGCCATACACAGTGCAAATAGCTCTCGCGTCTGTTCCCAGCAAGTACAGTGTATCAGACTGAAGAGGAGCTACTGTTCTTGTCAATTTCCTAAGCAGAGTTGAACTAGATATGGCCCGTGTGTGTAGGAAGCACAGTTCTTATGTTCTGAGCAAGTTCACTCTTCTGGCCCTATAGGAAACACAGTAGAGTAGAAGAGTGCTCTTTTCTCAAAAGCAGAGTGTGTTTTTGTAAGGCGAGCTAGCATTTGTTTCCTAGTCCTAAATGGAGTTGAATCACACGCAGTTTCTGGTCCTAGGAACAAGAGTTGTTTTCTGGTAAGGAAAGTCACTATTGTGCTCCAATTGCCATACACAGTGCAAATAGCCTTCCCGTCTGTTCCCAGCAAGTACAGTGTATTGGATTGTAAAGGAGCTACTGTTCTTCTCAGTTTCCTAAGCAGAGTTGAACTAGATATGGCCCGTGTGTGTAGGACGTACAGTTCTTTTTTTTTGAGCAAGCTCCTGGTTCTGGCCATATAGGAAACACAGTAGAGTAGAAGAGTGCTCTTTTCTCAAAAGCAGAGTGTGATTCTTGTAAAGCGAGCTAGAGTTTGTTTCCCAGTCCTAAATGGAATTGAATCACATGCAATTTCTGGTCCTATGAGCAAGAGTTGTTTTCTGGTAAGAAGAGTCACTATTGCGCTGCCATTTCAACACACAGGACAAATAGCACTGGCGTCTATTCGCAGCAAGTACAGTGTATTGGACTGAAGAGGATCTACTGTTCTTGTCAGGTTCCTAAGCAGACTTGAACTAGATATGGTCCGTGTGTGTAGGAAGCACAGTTCTTTTGTTCTGAGCAAGCTCACTCTTTGGACCCCATAGGAAGCACAGTAGAGTACAAGAGTGCTCTTTTCTCTAAAGCAGAGTGTGTTTCTTGTAAGGCAAGCTACCGTTTGTTTCCCAGTCCTAAATGGAGTGGAATCACATGCAGTTTCTGGTCCTACGAGCAAGAGTTGTTTTCTGGTAAGGAAAGTCACTATTGGGCTCCCATTGCCATACACAGTGCAAATAGCCCTCCCGTCTGTTCCCAGCAAGTACAGTGTATTTGACTGAAGAGGAGCTACTGTTCTTCTCAGTTTCCTAAGCAGAGGTGAACTAGATATGGCCCGTGTGTGTAGGAAGCACAGTTCTTTTTTTCTGTGCAAGCTCACTGTTCTGGCCCTATAGGAAAAACAGTAGAGTAGAAGATTGCTCTTTTCTCAAAAGCAGAGTGTGTTTCTTGTAAAGCGAGCTAGATTTTGTTTCCCAGTCCTAAATGGAGTTGAATCACATGCAGTTTCTGGTCCTACGAGCAAGAGTTGTTTTCTGGTAAGAAGAGTCACTATTGCGCTGCCATTGCCATACACAGGACAAATAGCACTGGCGTCTGTTCCCAGCAAGTACAGTGTATTGGACTGAAGAGGATATACTGTTCTTGTCAGGTTCCTAAGCAGACTTGAACTAGATATGGCCGTGTGAGTAGGAAGTCCAGTTTTTTTGTTCTGAGCAAGCTCACTGTTCAGAACACATATGAAACACAGTAGAGTAGAAGAGTGCTCTTTTCTCAAAAGCAGAGTGTGTTTCATGTAAGGCGACCTAGCATTTGTTTCCCACTCCTAAGTGGAGTTGAATCACATGCAGTTTCTGGTCCTACGATCCAGAGTTGTTTTCTGGTAAGGAAAGTCACTATTGTGCTCCCATTGCCGTACACAGTACAAATAGCACTCGCGTCTGTTCCCAGCAAGTACAGTGTTTGGGACTGAAGAGGAGCTACTGTTCTTGTTGGTTTCCTAAGCAGAGTTGAACTAGATATGGCCCGTGTGTGTAGGAAGCATGGTTATTTTATTCTGTGCAAACTCACTGTTCGGACCCCATAGGAAACACAGTAGAGTAGAAGAGTACTCTTTTCTCAAAAGCAGAGTGTGTTTCATGTATGCGAGCTAGCATTTGTTTCCCAATCCTAAATGGAGTTGAATCACATGCAGTTTCTGGTCCTACGAGCAAGAGTTGTTTTCTGGTAAGGAAAGTAACTATTGTGCTCCCATTGCCATACACAGTGCAAATAGCACTCGCGTCTTTTCCCAGCAAATACAGTGTATTGGACTGAATAGGAGCTACTGTTCTTGTCAGTTTCCTAAGCAGAGTTGAACTAGATATGGGCCGTGTGTGTAGGAAGCACAGTTCTTTTGTTCTGAGCAAGCTCACTCTTTGGACCCATTAGGAAACACAGTAGAGTAGAAGAGTGCTCTTTTCTCTAAATCAGAGTGTGTTTCTTGTAAGGCAAGCTACCATTTGTTTCCCAGTCCTAAATGGAGTGGAATCACATGCAGTTTCTGGTCCTACGAGCAAGAGTTGTTTTCTGGTAAGGAAAGTCACTATTGCGCTCCCATTGCCATACACAGTGCAAATAGCCCTCCCGTCTGTTCCCAGCAAGTACAGTGTATTGGACTGAAGAGGAGCTACTGTTCTTCTCAGTTTCCTAAGCAGAGTTGAACTAGATATGGCCCGTGTGTGTACGAAGCACAGTTCTTTTTTTCTGAGCAAGCTCACTGTTCTGGCCCTATTGGAAACACAGCAGAGTAGAAGAGTGCTCTTTTCTCAAAAGCAGAGTGTGTTTCTTGTAAAGCAAGCTAGAATTTGTTTCCCAGTCCTAAATGGAGTTGAGTCACATGCAGTTTCTGGTCCTAAGAGCAAGAGTTGTTTTCTGTTAAGAAGAGTCACTATTGCACTACCATTGCCATACACAGGACAAATAGCACTGGCGTCTGTTCCCAGCAAGTACAGTGTATTGAACTGAAGAGGATCTTCTGTTCTTGTCAGGTTCCTAAGCAGACATGAACTAGATATGGCCGTGTGAGTAGGAAGCACAGTTTTTTTTTTTCTGAGCAAGCTCACTGTTCGGAACATATAGGAAACACAGTAGAGTAGAAGAGTGCTCTTTTCTCAAAAGCAAATTGTGTTTCTTGGAAGTTGAGCCAGCATTTGTTTCCCAGTCCTAAATGGAGTTGAGTCACATGCAATTTTTTGTCCTACGAGCAAGACTTGTTTTCTGGTAAGGAAAGTCACTATTGTGCTCCCATTGCCATACACAGTGCAAATAGCACTCGCGTCTGTTCCCAGCAAGTACAGTGTATCGGACTGAAGAGGAGCTACTGTTCTTGTCAGTTTCCTAAGCAGAGTTGAACTAGATATGGCCCGTGTGTAGGAAGCACAGTTCTTTTGTTCTGAGCAAGCTCACTGTTCTGGCCCTATAGGAAACACAGTAGAGTAGAAGAGTGCTCTTTTCTCAAAAGCAGAGTGTGTTTCTTGTAAGGCGAGCTAGCGTTTGTTTCCCAGCCCTAAATGGAGTTGAGTCACATGCAGTTTTTTGTCCTACGAGCAAGAATTGTTTTCTGGTAAGACGAGTCACTATTGTGCTCCAATTGCCATACACAGTGCAAATAGCACTGGCTTTGTTTCCCAGCAAGTACAGTGTATTGGACTGAAGAAGATCTACTGTTCTTGTCAGTTTCCTAAGGAGTGTTGAACTAGATATGGCCCGTGTGTAGGAAGCACAGTTCTTTTGTTCTGAGCAAACTCACTGTTCGGACCCCATAGGAAGCACAGTAGATTAGAAGAGTGCTCTTTTCTCAAAAGCAGAGTGTGTTTCATGTAAGGCGAGCTAGCATTTGTTTCCCAGTCCTAAATGGAGTTGAATCACATGCAGTTTCTGGACCTACGATCAAGAGTTGTTTTCTGGTAAGGAAAGTCACTATTGCGCTCCCATTGCCATACACAGTGCAAATAGCACTCGCGTCTGTTCCCAGCAAGTACAGTGTATCGGACTGAAGAGGAGCTACTGTTCTTGTCAGTTTCCTAAGCATAGTTGAACTAGTTATGGCCCGTGTGTATGAAGCACAGTTCTTTTTTTCTGAGCAAGCTCACTGTTCTGGCCTTATAGGAAACACAGTAGAGTAGAAGAGTGCTCTTTTCTCAAAAGCAGAGTGTGTTTCTTGTAAAGCGAGCTAGAGTTTGTTTCCCAGTCCTAAATGGAGTTGAATCACATGCAGTTTCTGGTCCTACGAGCAAGAGTTGTTTTCTGGTAAGAAGAGTCACTATTGCGCTGCCATTGCCATACACAGGACAAATAGCACTGGCGTCTGTTCCCAGCAAGTACAGTGTATTGGACTGAAGAGGATATACTGTTCTTGTCAGGTTCCTAAGCAGACTTGAACTAGATATGGCCGTGTGAGTAGGAAGTACAGTTTTTTTTTTCTGAGCAAGCTCACTGTTCGGAACACATAGGAAACACAGTAGAGTAGAAGAGTGCTCTTTTCTCAAAAGCAGAGTGTGTTTCATGTTAGGCGACCTAGCATTTGTTTCCCACTCCTAAGTGGAGTTGAATCACATGCAGTTTCTGGTCCTACGATCAAGAGTTGTTCTCTGGTAAGGAAAGTCACTATTGCGCTCCCATTGCTGTACACAGTACAAATAGCACTCGCGTCTGTTCCCAGCAAGTACAGTGTATCGGACTTAAGAGTAGCTACTGTTCTTGTTGGTTTCCTAAGCAGAGTTGAACTAGATATGGCCCGTGTGTGTAGGAAGCACAGTTATTTTGTTCTGTGCAAACTCACTGTTCGGACCCCATAGGAAACACAGTAGAGTAGAAGAGTACTCTTTTCTCAAAAGCAGAGTGTGTTTCATGTATGCGAGCTAGCATTTGTTTCCCAGTCCTAAATGGAGTTGAATCACATGCAGTTTCTGGTCTTACGAGCAAGAGTTGTTTTCTGGTAAGGAAAGTAACTATTGCGTTCCCATTGCCATACACAGTGCAAATAGCCCTCCTGTCTGTTCCCAGCAAGTACAGTGTATTGGACTGCAAAGGTGCTACTGTTGTTCTCAGTTTGCTAAGCAGAGTTGAACTAGATATGTCCGGTGTGTGTAGGAAGTACAGTTCTTTTTTTCTGAGCAAGCTCACTGTTCTGGCCCTATAGGAAACACAGAAGAGTAGAAGAGTGCTCTTTTCTCAAAAGCAGAGTGTGTTTCATATAAGGCGAGCTAGCATTTGTTTCCCAGTCCTAAATGGAGTTGAATCACATGCAGTTTCTGGTCCTACGAGCAAGAGTTGTTTACTGGTAAGGAAAGTCACTGTTGAGCTCCCCTTGCCATACACAGTGCAAATAGCTCTCGCGTCTGTTCCCAGCAAGTACAGTGTATCAGACTGAAGAGGAGCTACTGTTCTTGTCAGTTTCCTAAGCAGAGTTGAACTAGATATGGCCCGTGTGTGTAGGAAGCACAGTTCTTATGTTCTGAGCAAGTTCACTCTTCTGGCCCTATAGGAAACACAGTAGAGTAGAAGAGTGCTCTTTTCTCAGAAGCAGAGTGTGTTTTTGTAAGGCGAGCTAGCATTTGTTTCCTAGTCCTAAATAGAGTTGAATCACATGCAGTTTATGGTCCTAGGAACAAGATTTTTTTTCTGGTAAGGAAAGTCACTATTGCGCTCCCATTGACATTCACAAGGCAAATAGCACTCGCGCCTTTTCCCAGCAAGTACAGTGTATTGGACTGAATAGGAGCTACTCTTCTTGTCAGTTTACTAAGCAGAGTTGAACTAGATATGGTCCTTGTGTGTAGGAAGCACAGTTCTTTTGTTCTGAGCAAGCTCACTGTTTGGACCCATTAGGAAACACAGTAGAGTAGAAGAGTGCTCTTTTCTCTAAATCAGAGTGTGTTTCTTGTAAGGCAAGCTACCATTTGTTTCCCAGTACTAAATGGAGTGGAATCACATGCAGTTTTTGGTCCTACGAGCAAGAGTTGTTTTCTGGTAAGGAAAGTCACTATTGCGCTCCCATTGCCATACACAGTGCAAATAGCCCTCCCGTCTGTTCCCAGCAACTACAGTGTATTGGACTGAAGAGGAGCTACTGTTCTTCTCAGTTTCCTAAGCAGAGTTGAACTAGATATGGCCCGTGTGTGTAGGAAGCACAGTTCTTTTTTTCTGAGCAAGCTCACTGTTCTGGCCCAATTGGAAACACAGTAGAGTAGAAGAGTGCTCTTTTCTCAAAAGCAGAGTGTGTTTCTTGTAAAGCGAGCTAGAATTTGTTTCCCAGTCCTAAATGGAGTTGAATCACATGCAGTTTCTGGTCCTACGAGCAAGAGTTGTTTTCTGTTAAGAAGAGTCACTATTGCACTGCCACTGCCATACACAGGACAAATAGCACTGGCGTCTGTTCCCAGCAAGTACAGTGTATTGAACTGAAGAGGATCTACTGTTCTTGTCAGGTTCCTGAGCAGACTTGAACTAGATATGGCCGTGTGAGTAGGAAGCACAGTTTTTTTTTTCTGAGCAAGCTCACTGTACGGAACATATAGGAAACACAGTAGAGTAGAAGAGTGCTCTTTTCTCAAAAGCAAAGTGTGTTTCTTGGAAGTTGAGCTAGCGTTTGTTTCCCAGTCCTAAATGGAGTTGAGTCACATGCAATTTTTTGTCCTATGAGCAAGACTTGTTTTCTGGTAAGGAAAGTCACTATTGTGCTCCCATTGCCATACACAGTGCAAATAGCACTCGCGTCTGTTCCCAACAAGTACAGTGTATCGGACTGAAGAGGAGCTACTGTTCTTGTCAGTTTCCTAAGCAGAGTTGAACTAGATATGGCCCGTGTGTAGGAAGCACAGTTCTTTTGTTCTGAGCAAGCTCACTGTTCTGGCCCTATAGGAAACACAGTAGAGTAGAAGAGTGCTCTTTTCTCAAAAGCAGAGTGTGTTTCTTGTAAGGCGAGCTAGCGTTTGTTTCCCAGCCCTAAATGGAGTTGAGTCACATGCAGTTTTTTGTCCTACGAGCAAGAATTGTTTTCTAGTAAGACGAGTCACTATTGTGCTCCAATTGCCATACACAGTGCAAATAGCACTCGCGTCTGTTCCCCGCAAGTACAGTGTATTGGACTGAAGAAGATCTACTGTTCTTGTCAGTTTCCTAAGGAGTGTTGAACTAGATATGGCCCGTGTGTAGGAAGCACAGTTCTTTTGTTCTGAGCAAACTCACTGTTCGGACCCCATAGGAAGCACAGTAGTTTAGAAGAGTGCTCTTTTCTCAAAAGCAGAGTGTGTTTCATGTAAGGCGAGCTAGCATTTGTTTCCCAGTCCTAAATGGAGTTGAATCACATGCAGTTTCTGGACCTATGATCAAGAGTTGTTTTCTGGTAAGGAAAGTCACTATTGCGCTCCCATTGCCATACACAGTGCAAATAGCACTCGCGTCTGTTCCCAGCAAGTACAGTGTATCGGACTGAAGAGGAGCTACTGTTCTTGTCAGTTTCCTAAGCAAAGTTGAACTAGTTATGGCCCGTGTATATGAAGCACAGTTCTTTTTTTCTGAGCAAGCTCATTGTTCTGGCCTTATAGGAAACACAGTAGAGTAGAAGAGTGCTCTTTTCTCAAAAGCAGAGTGTGTTTCTTGTAAAGCGAGCTAGAGTTTGTTTCCCAGTCCTAAATGGAGTTGAATCACATGAAGTTTCTGGTCCTAAGAGCAAGAGTTGTTTTCTGTTAAGAAGAGTAACTATTGCGCTGCCTTTGCCATACACAGGACAAATAGCACTGGCGTCTGTTCCCAGCAAGTACAGTGTATTGGACTGAAGAGGATCTACTGTTCTTGTCAGGTTCCTAAGCATTTTTGAACTAGATATGGCCGTGTGTGTAGGAAGCACAGTTTTTTTGTTCTGAGCAAGCTCACTGTTTGGAACACATAGGAAACACAGTAGAGTAGAAGAGTGCTCTTTTCTCAAAAGCAGAGTTTGTTTCCTGTAAGGCGAGCTAGCGTTTGTTTCCCAGTCCTAAATGGAGTTGAGTCACATGCAGTTTTTTGTCCTATGAGCAAAAGTTGTTTTCTGGTAAGACAAGTCACTATTGTTCTCCAATTGCCATACACAATGCAAATAGCACTCGTGTCTGTTCCCCGCAAGTACAGTGTATTGGACGGAAGAGGAGCTACTGTTCTTGTCAGTTTCCTTAGCACAGTTGAACTAGATATGGCCCGTGTGTGTAGGAAGCACAGTTCTTTTGTTCTGAGCAAGCTCACTGTTCGGACCCCATAGGAAACACAGTAGAGTAGAAGAGTGCTCTTTTCTCAAAAGCAGAGTGTGTTTCATGTAAAGCGAGCTAGAGTTTGTTTCCAAGTCCTAAATGGAGTTGAATCACATGCAGTTTCTGGTCTTACGAGCAACAGTTGTTTTCTGGTACGGAAAGTCACTATTGCGCTCCCATTGCCATACACAGTGCAAATAGCACTCGCGTCTGTTCCCAGCAAGTACAGTGTATCGGACTGAAGAGGAGCTACTGTTCTTGTCAGTTTCCAAAGCAGAGTTGAACTAGATATGGCCCGTGTGTAGGAAGCACAGTTTTTTTGTTTTGAGCAAGCTCACTTTTCAGAACACATAGGAAACACAGTAGAGTAGAAGAGTGCTCTTGTCTCAAAAGCAGAGTGTGTTTTTGTAAGGCGAGCTAGCGTTTGTTTGCTAGTCCTAAATGGAGTTGAATCACATGCAGTTTCTGGTCCTATGAACAAGAGTTGTTTTCTGGTAAGGAAAGTCACTATTGTGCTCCCATTGCCCTTCACAAGCCAAATAGCACTCGCGTCTTTTCCCAGCAAGTACAGTGTATTGGACTGAATAGGAGCTACTGTTCTTGTCAGTTTACTAATCAGAGTTGAACTAGATATGGTCCGTGCGTGTAGGAAGCACAGTTCTTTTGTTCTGAGCAAGCTCACTGTTTGGACACCATAGGAAACAGAGTAGAGTAGAAGAGTGCTCTTTTCTCAAAAGCAGAGTGTGTTTCATGTAAGGCGAGCTGGCATTTGTTTCCCAGTCCTAAATGGAGTTGAATCACATGCAGTTTCTGGTCTTACGAGCAAGAGTTGTTTTCTGGTAAGGAAAGTCACTATTGCGCTCCCATTGCCATACACAGTGCAAATAGCACTCGCTTCTGTTCCCAGCAAGTACAGTGTATCGTACTGAAGAGGAGCTACTGTTCTTGTCACTTTCCTAAGCAGAGTTGAACGAGATATGGCCCGTGTGTAGGAAGCACAGTTCTTTTGTTCTGAGCAAGCTCACTGTTCTGGCCCTATAGAAAAACAGTAGAGTAGAAGAGTGCTCTTTTCTCTAAAGCAGAGTGTGTTTCTTGCAAGGTGAGCTAGCTTTTGTTTCCCAGTCCTAAATGGAGTTGAATCACATGCAGTTTCTGGTACTACAAGCAAGAGTTGTTTTCTGGTAAGAAGAGTCACTATTGTGCTGCCATTGCCATACACAGGACAAATAGCACTGGCGTCTGTTCCCAGCAAGTACAGTGTATTGGACTGAAGAGGATCTACTCTTCTTGTCAGGTTCCTAAGCAGAATTGAACTAGATATGGCCGTGTTTGTAAGAAGCACAGTTCTTTTGTTCTGAGCAGCTCACTGTTCGGACCCCATAGGAAACACAGTAGAGTAGAAGAGTGCTCTTTTCTCAAAAGCAGAGTGTGTTTCTTGTAAGGCGAGCTAGCATTTGTTTCCCAGTCCTAAATGGAGTTGAATCACATGCAGTATCTGGTCCTACGAGCAAGAGTTGTTTTCTGGTAAGAAGAGTCACTATTACGCTGCCATTGCCATACACAGGACAAATAGCACTGGCGTCTGTTCCCAGCAAGTACAGTGTATTGGACTGAAGACGATATACTGTTCTTGGCAGGTTCCTAAGCAGACTTGAACTAGATATGGCCGTGTGAGTAGGAACTACAGTTTTTTTGTTCTGAGCAAGCTCACTGTTCGGAACACATAGGAAACACAGTAAAGTAGAAGAGTGCTCTTTTCTCAAAAGCAGAGTGTGTTTCATGTATGCGAGCTAGCATTTGTTTCCCAGTCCTAAATGGAGTTGAATCGCATGCAGTTTCTGGTCCTATGATCAAGAGTTGTTTTCTGGTAAGGAAAGTCACTATTGCGCTCCCATTGCCGTACACAGTACAAATAACACTCGCGTCTGTTCCCAGCAAGTACAGTGTATCGGACTGAAGAGGAGCTACTGTTCTTGTTGGTTTCCTAAGCAGAGTTGAATTAGCTATGGCCCGTGTGTGTAGGAAGCACAGTTATTTTGTTCTGTGCAAACTCACTGTTCGGACCCCATAGGAAACACAGTAGAGTAGAAGAGTACTCTTTTCTCAAAAGCAGAGTGTGTTTCATGTATGCGAGCTAGAATTTGTTTCCCAGTCCTAAATGGAGTTGAATCACATGCAGTTTCTGGTCCTACGAGCAAGAGTTGTTTTCTGGTAAGGAAAGTAACTATTGCGCTCCCATTGCCATACACAGTGCAAATAGCCCTCCTATCTGTTCCCAGCAAGTACAGTGTATTGGACTGCAAAGGAGCTACTGTTCTTCTCAGTTTCCTAAGCAGAGTTGAACTAGATATGGGCCGTGTGTATGAAGTACAGTTCTTTTTTTCTGAGCAAGCTCACTGTTCTGGCCCTATAGGAAACACAGAAGAGTAGAAGAGTGCTCTTTTCTCAAAAGCAGAGTGTGTTTCACGTAAGGCGAGCTAGCATTTGTTTCCCTGTCCTAAATGGAGTTGAATCACATGCAGTTTCTGGTCCTACGAGCAAGAGTTGTTTACTGGTAAGGAAAGTCACTATTGAGCTCCCCTTGCCATACACAGTGCAAATAGCTCTTGCGTCTGTTCCCAGCAAGTACAGTGTATCAGACTGAAGAGGAGCTACTGTTCTTGTCAGTTCCCTAATAGAGTTGAACTAGATATGGCCCGTGTGTGTAGGAAGCACAGTTCTTATGTTCTGAGCAAGTTCACTGTTCTGGCCCTATAGGAAACACAGTAGAGTAGAAGAATGCTCTTTTCTCTAAAGCAGTGTGTGTTTCTTGTAAGGCAAGATACCGTTTGTTTCCCAGTCCTAAATGGAGTGGAATCACATGCAGTTTCTGGTCCTACGAGCAAGAGTTGTTTTCTGGTAAGGAAAGTCACTATTGCGCTCCCATTGCCATTCACAGTGCAAACAGCCCTCCCGTCTGTTCCCAGCAACTACAGTGTATTGGACTGAAGAGGAGCTACTGTTCTTCTCAGTTTCCTAAGCAGAGTTGAACTAGATATGGCCCGTGTGTGTAGGAAGCACAGTTCTTTTTTTCTGAGCAAGCTCACTGTTCTGGCCCTATTGGTAACACTGTAGAGTAGAAGAGTGCTCTTTTCTCAAAAGCAGAGTGTGTTTCTTGTAAAGTGAGCTAGAATTTGTTTCCCAGTCCTAAATGGAGTTGAATCACATGCAGTTTCTTGTCCTACGAGAAAGAGTTGTTTTCTGTTAAGAAGAGTCACTATTGCACTGCCATTGCCATACACAGGACAAACAGCACATGCGTCTGTTCCCAGCAAGTACAGTGTATTGAACTGAAGAGGATCTACTGTTCTTGTCTGGTTCATAAGCAGACTTGAACTAGATATGGCCGTGTGAGTGGGAAGCACAGTTTTTTTTTTCTGAGCAAGCTTACTGTTCGGAACATATAGGAAACACAGTAGAGTAGAAGAGTGCTCTTTTCTCAAAAGCAAAGTGTGTTTCTTGGAAGTTGAGCTAGCGTTTGTTTCCCAGTCCTAATTGGAGTTGAGTCACATGCAATTTTTTGTCCTACGAGCAAGACTTGTTTTCTGGTAAGGAAAGTCACTATTGTGCTCCAATTGCCATACACAGTGCAAATAGTACTCGCGTCTGTTCCCAGCAAGTACAGTGTATCAGACTGAAGAGGAGCTACTGTTCTTGTCAGTTTCCTAAGCAGAGTTGAACTAGATATGGCCCGTGTGTAGGAAGTACAGTTCTTTTGTTCTGAGCAAGCTCACTGTTCTGGCCCTATAGGAAACACAGTAGAGTAGAAGAGTGCTCTTTTTTCAAAAGCAGAGTGTGTTTCTTGTAAGGCGAGCTAGCGTTTGTTTCCCAGTCCTAAATGGAGTTGAGTCACATGCAGTTTTTTGTCCTACGAGCAAGAATTGTTTTCTGGTAAGACGAGTCACTATTGTGCTCCAATTGCCATAAACAGTGCAAATAGCACTCGCGTCTGTTCCCCGCAAGTACAGTGTATCGGACTGAAGAGGATCTACTGTTCTTGTCAGGTTCCTAAGCAGAATTGAACTAGATATGGCCCGTGTGTAGGAAGAACAGTTCTTTTGTTCTGAGCAAGCTCACTATTCTGACCCTATTGGAAACACAGTAGAGTAGAAGAGTGTGCTTTTCTCTAAAGCAGAGTGTGTTTCTTGTAAGGTGAGCTAGCTTTTGTTTCCCAGTCTTAAACGGTGTTGAATCACATGCAGTTTCTGATCCTACGAGCAAGAGTTGTTTTCTGGTAAGAAGAGTCACTATTGCGCTGCCATTGCCATACACAGGACAAACAGCACTGGTGTCTGTTCCCAGCAATTACAGTGTACTGGACTGAAGAGGATCTACTGTCCTTGTCAGGTTCCTAAGAAGAATTGAACTAGATATGGCCGTGTGTAGGAAGCACAGTTCTTTGTTCTGAGCAAGCTCACTGTTCTGGCCCTATAGGAAACACAGTAGAGTAGAAGAGTGCTCTTTTCTCAAAAGCAGAGTGTGTTTCATGTAAGTCGAGCTAGCGTTTGTTTTCCAGTCCTAAATGGAGTTGAATCACATGCAGTTTTTTGTACTATGAGAAAAAGTTGTTTTCTGGTAAGACAAGTCACTATTGTGCTCCAATTGCCATACACAGTGCAAATAGCACTCGCGTCTGTTCCCCGCATGTACAGTGTATTGGACGGAAGAGGAGCTACTGTTCTTGTCAGTTTCCTAAGCACAGTTGAAATAGATATGTCCGTGTGTGTAGGAAGCACAGTTCTTTTGTTCTGAGCAAGCTCAATATTCGGACACCATAGGAAACACAGTAGAGTAGAAGAGTGACTTTTATCAAAAGCAGAGTGTGTTTCATGTAAGGCGAGCTAGCATTTGTTTCCCAGTCCTAAATGGAGTTGAATCACATGCAGTTTCTGGTCTTACAAGCAAGAGTTGTTTTCTGGTAATGAAAGTCACTATTGGGCTCCCATTGCCATACACAGTGCAAATAGCACTCGCGTCTGTTCCCAGCAAGTACAGTGTATCGGACTGAAGAGGAGCTACTGTTCTTGTCAGTTTCCTAAGCAGAGTTGAACTAGATATGGCCCGTGTGTAGGAAGCACAGTTCTTTTGTTCTGAGCAAGCTCACTGTTCTGGCCCTATAGGAAACACAGTAGAGTAGAAGAGTGCTCTTTTCTCTAAAGCAGAGTGTGTTTCTTGTAAGGTGAGCTAGCTTTTGTTTCCCAGTCCTAAGTGGAGTTGAATCACATGCAGTTTCTGGTCATATGAGCAAGAGTTGTTTTCTGGTAAGAAGAGTCACTATTGCGCTGCAACTGCCATACACAGGACGAATAGCACTGGCGTCTGTTCCCAGCAAGTACAGTGTATTGGACTGAAGAGGATCTAGTGTTCTTGTCAGGTTCCTAAGCAGAGTTGAACTAGATAAGGCCTGTGTGTGTAGGTAGCACAGTTCTTTTGTTCTGAGCAAGCTCACTGTTCGGAACCCATAGGAAACACAGTAGAGAAGAAGAGTGCTCTTTTCTCAAAAGCAGAGTGTGTTTCATGTAAGGCGAGCTAGCATTTGTTTCCCAGTCCTAAATGAAGTTGAATCACATGAAGTTTCTGGTCTTACGAGCAAGAGTTGTTTTCTGGTAAGGAAAGTCACTATTGCGCTCCCATTGCCATACACAGTGCAAATAGCACTCGCTTCTGTTCCCAGCAAGTACAGATATCGGACTGAAGAGGAGCTACTGTTCTTGTCAGTTTCCTAAGCAGAGTTGAACTAGATATGGCCATGTGTGTAGGAAGCACAGTTCTTTTTTTCTGAGCAAGCTCACTGTTCTGGCCCTATAGGAAACACAGTAGAGTAGAAGAGTGCTCTTTTCTCAAAAGCAGAGTGTGTTTCTTGTAAGGCGAGCTGGCGTTTGTTTCCCAGTCCTAAATGGAGTGGAATCACATGCAGTTTCTGGTCTTATGAGCAAGAGTTGTTTTCTGGTAAGAAGAGACACTATTGCACTGCCATTGCCATACACAGGACAAATAGCACTGGCGTCTGTTCCCAGCAAGTACAGTGTATTGGACTGAAGAGGATCTACTGTTCTTGTCAGGTTCCTAAGCAGACTTGAAGTAGATATGCCCGTGTGTAGGAAGCACAGTTTTTTTGTTCTGAGCAAGCTCACTGTTCGGAACACATAGGAAACACAGTAGAGTAGAAGAGTGCTCTTTTCTCAAAATCGGAGTGTGTTTCTTGTAAGGCGAGCTAGCGTTTGTTTCCCAATCCTAAATGGAGTTGAGTCACATGAAGTTTTTTGTCCTATGAGCAAAAGTTGTTTTCTGGTAAGAAGAGTCACTATTGCGCTGCCATTGCCATATACAGGACAAATAGCACTGGCGTTTGTTCCCAGCAAGTACAGTGTATTGGTCTGAAGAGGAGCTACTGTTCTTGTCAGTTTCCTAAGCAGAGTTGAACTAGATATGGCCCTGTGTGTAGGAAGCACAGTTCTTTTGTTCTGAGCAAGCTCACTGTTCGGACCCCATAGGAAACACAGTAGAGTAGAAGAGTGCTCTTTTCTCAAAAGCAGAGTGTGTTTCATGTAAGGCGAGCTAGCATTTGTTTCCCAGTCCTAAACGGAGTTGAATCACATGCAGTTTCTGGTCTTACGAGCAAGAGTTGTTTTCTGGTAAGGAAAGTCACTATTGTGCTCCCATTGCCATACACAGTGCAAATAGCACTCGTGTCTATTCCCAGCAAGTACAGTGTATTGGACTGAAGAGGAGGTACTCTTCTTGTCAGTTTCCTAAGCAGAGTTGAACTAGATATGGCCCGTGTGTAGGAAGCAAGGTTCTCTTGTTCTGAGCAAGCTCACTGTTCTGTCCCTGTAGGAAACACAGTAGAGTAGAAGAGTGCTCTTTTCTCTAAAGCAGTGTGTGTTTCTTGTAAGGTGAGCTAGCTTTTGTTTCCCAGTCCTAAATGGAGTTGAATCACATGCAGTTTCTGGTCCTATGAGCAAGAGTTGTTTTCTGGTAAGAAGAGTCACTATTACTCTGCAACTGCCATACACAGGACAAATAGCACTGGCGTCTGTTCCCAGCAAGTACAGTGTATTGGACTGAAGAGGATCTAGTGTTCTTGTCAGTTTCCTAAGCAGAGTTGAACTAGATATGGCCGTGTGTGTAGGAAGCACAGTTCTTTTGTTCTGAGCAAGCTCACTGTTCGGACACCATAGGAAACACAGTAGAGTAGAAGAGTGCTCTTTTCTCTAAAGCAGAGTGTGTTTCTTGTAAGGCGAGCTAGCGTTTGTTTCCCAGTCCTAAATGGAGTTGAGCCACATGCAGTTTTTTGTCCTACGAGCAAGAGTTTTTTTCTGGTAAGACGAATCACTATTGTGCTCCAATTGCCATACACAGTGCAAATAGCTCTCGCGTCTGTTCCCAGCAATACAGTGTATCGGACTCTAGAGGAGCTACTGTTCTTGTCAGTTTCCTAAGCAGAGTTGAACTAGATATGGCCCCTGTGTGTAGGAAGCACAGTTCTTTTGTTCTGAGCAAGCTCACTGTTCGGACCCAATAGGAAACACAGTAGAGTAGAAGAGTTTTCTTTTCTCAAAAGCAGAGTGTGTTTCATGTAAGGCGAGCTAGCATTTGTTTCCCAGTCCTAAATGGAGTTGTATCACATGCAGTTTCTGGTCCTACGAGCAAGGGTTGTTTTCTGGTAACAAGAGTCACTATTGCGCTGCCATTGCCATACACAGGACAAATAGCACTGGCTTTTGTTCCCAGCAAGTACAGTGTATTGGACTGAAGAGGATCTACTGTTCTTGTCAGGTTCCTAAGCAGACTTGAACTAGATATGGCCGTGTGTGTAGGAAGCACAGTTTTTTTGTTCTGAGCAAGCTCACTGTTCAGAACACATAGGAAACACAGTAGAGTAGAAGAGTGCTCTTTTCTCAAAAGCAGAGTGTGTTTCTTGGAAGTCGAGCTAGCGTTTGTTTCCCAGTCCTAAATGGAGTTGAGTCACATGCAGTTTTTTGTCCTACGAGCAAGAGTTGTTTTCTGGTAAGACAAGTCACTATTGTGCTCCAATGCCATACACAGTGCAAATAGCACTCGCGTCTGTTCCCCGCAAGTACAGTGTATTGGACTGAAGAGGATCTACTGTTCTTGTCAGGTTCCTAAGCAGAATTGAACTAGATATGGCCGTGTGTGTAGTAAGCACAGTTCTTTTGTTCTGAGCAAGCTCACTGTTCGGACATCATTGGAAACACAGTAGAGTAGAAGAGTGCTCTTTTCTCTAAAGCAGAGTGTGTTTCTTGTAAGGCGAGCTAGCGTTTGTTTCTCAGTCCTAAATGGAGTTGAATCTCATGCAGTTTCTGGTCCTAAGACCAAGAGTTGTTTTCTCGTAAGGAAAGTCACTATTGCGCTCCCCTTGCCATACATAGTGCAAATAGCTCTCGCGTCTATTCCCAGCAAGTACAGTGTATCGGACTGAAGAGGAGCTACTGTTCTTGTCAGTTTCCTAAGCAGAGTTGAACTAGATATGGCCCGTGTGTGTAGGAAGCACAGTTCTTATGTTCTGAACAAGCTCACTGTTCTGGCCCTATTGGAAACACAGTAGAGTAGAAGAGTGCTCTTTTCTCAAAAGCAGAGTGTGTTTTTGTAAGGCGAGCTAGCGTTTGTTTCCTAGTCCTAAATGGAGTTGAATCACATGCAGTTTCTGGTCCTACAAGCAAGAGTTGTTTTCTGGTAAGAAGAGTCACTATTGTGCTCCAATTGCCATACACAGGACAAATAGCACTGGCGTCTGTTCCCAGCAAGTACAGTGTATTGGACTGAAAAGGATCTACTGTTCTTGTCAGGTTCCTAAGCAGACTTGAACTAGATATGGCCGTGTGTGTAGGAAGCACAGATATTTTGTTCTGAGCAAGCTCACTGCTCTGGCCCCATAGGAAACACAGTAGAGTAGAAGAGTGCTCTTTTCTCTAAAGCAGAGTGTGTTTCTTGTAAGGCGAGCTAGCGTTTGTTTCCCAGTCCTAAATGGAGTTGAGTCACATGCAGTTTTTTGTCCTATGAGCAAGAGTTTTTTTCTGGTAAGACGAGTCACTATTGTGCTCCAATTGCCATACACAGTGCAAATAGCACTCGCGTCTGTTCCCAGCAAGTACAGTGTATCGGACTGAAGAGTAGCTACTGTTCTGGTCAGTTTCCTAAGCAGAGTTGAACTAGATATGGCCCGTGTGTGTAGGAAGCACAGTTTTTTTTGTTCTGAGCAAGCTCACTGTTCGGACCCCATAGGAAACACAGTAGAGTAGAAGAGTGTTCTTTTCTCAAAAGCAGAGTGTATTTCATGTAAGGCGAGCTAGCATTTGTTTCCCAGTCCTAAATGGAGTTGAATCACATGCAGTTTCTGGTCCTACGAGCAGGGGTTGTTTTCTGGTAAGAAGAGTCACTATTGCGCTGCCATTGCCATACACAGGACAAATAGCACTGGCGTCTGTTCCCAGCAAGTACAGTGTATTGGTCTGAAGAGGATCTACTGTTCTTGTTAGGTTCCTAAGCCGACTTGAACTAGATATGGCCGTGTGTGTAGGAAGCACAGTTTTTTTGTTCTGAGCAAGCTCACTGTTCGGAATACATAGGAAACACAGTAGAGTAGAAGAGTGCTCTTTTCTCAAAAGCAGAGTGTGTTTCATGTAAGGCGAGCTAGCATTTGTTTCCCAGTCCTATATGGAGTTGAATCACATGCAGTTTCTGGTCCTACGAGCAAGGGTTGTTTTCTGGTAAGAAGAGTCACTATTGCGCTGCCATTGCCATACACAGGACAAATAGCACTGGTGTCTGTTCCCAGCAAGTACAGTGTATTGGACTGAAGAGGATCTACTGTTCTTGTCAGGTTCCTAAGCAGACTTGAACTAGATATGGCCGTGTGTGTAGGAAGCACAGTTTTTTTGTTCTGAGCAAGCTCACTGTTCGGAACACATAGGAAACACAGTAGAGTAGAAGAGTGCTCTTTTCTCAAAAGCAGAGTGTGTTTCTTGGAAGTCGAGCTAGCGTTTTTTTCCCAGTCCTAAATGGAGTTGAGTCACATGCAGTTTTTTGTCCTACGAGCAAGAGTTGTTTTCTCGTAAGACAAGTCACTATTGTGCTCCAATGCCACACACAGTGCAAATAGCACTCGCGTCTGTTCCCCGCAAGTACAGTGTATTGGACTGAATAGGATCTACTGTTCTTGTCAGGTTCCTAAGCAGAATTGAACTAGATATGGCCGTGTGTGTAGGAAGCACAGTTCTTTTGTTCTGAGCAAGCTCACTGTTCAGACACCATAGGAAACACAGTAGAGTAGAAGAGTGCTCTTTTCTCAAAAGCAGAGTGTGTTTCTTGTAAGGCGAGCTAGCGTTTGTTTCCCAGTCCTAAATGGAGTTGAATCTCATGCAGTTTCTGGTCCTAAGAGCAAGAGTTGTTTTCTGGTAAGGAAAGTCACTATTGCGCTCCCCTTGCCATACATAGTGCAAATAGCTCTCGCGTCTATTCCCAGCAAGTACAGTGTATCGGACTGAAGAGGAGCTACTGTTCTTGTCAGTTTCCTAAGCAGAGTTGAACTAGATATGGCCCGTGTGTGTAGGAAGCACAGTTCTTATGTTCTGAACAAGCTCACTGTTCTGGCCCTATTGGAAACACAGTAGAGTAGAAGAGTGCTCTTTTCTCAAAATCAGAGTGTGTTTTTGTAAGGCGAGCTAGCGTTTGTTTCCTAGTCCTAAATGGACTTGAATCACATGCAGTTTCTGGTCCTAGAAGCAAGAGTTGTTTTCTGGTAAGAAGAGTCACTATTGCGTTGCCATTGCCATACACAGGACAAATAGCACTGGCGTCTTTTCCCAGCAATTACAGTGTATTGGACTGAAGAGGATCTACTGTTCTTGTCAGGTTCCTAAGCAGAGTAGAACTAGATATGGCCAGTGTGTGTAGGAAGCACAGTTCTTATGTAATGAGCAAGCTCACTGCTCTGGCCCCATAGGAAACAAAGTAGAGTAGAAGAGTGCTCTTTTCTCTAAACCAGAGTGTGTTTCTTGTAAGGCGAGCTACATTTGTTTCCCAGTCCTAAATGGAGTTGAGTCACATGCAGTTTTTTGTCCTACGAGCAAGAGTTTTTTTCTGGTAAGACGAGTCACTATTGTGCTCCAATTGCCATACACAGTGCAAATAGCACTCGCGTCTGTTCCCAGCAAGTACAGTGTATCGGACTGAAGAGGAGCTACAGTTCTTGTCAGTTTCCTAAGCAGAGTTGAACTAGATATGGCCTGTGTGTGTAGGAAGCACAGTTCTTTTGTTCTAAGCAAGCTCACTGTTCGGAGCCAATAGGAAACACAGTAGAGTATAAGAGTGCTCTTTTCTCAAAAGCAGAGTGTGTTTCATGTAAGGCGAGCTAGCATTTGTTTCCCAGTCCTAAATGGAGTGGAATCACATGCAGTTTCTCGTCCTACGAGCAAGGGTTGTTTTCTGGTAAGAAGAGTCACTATTGCGCTGCCATTGCCATACACAGCACAAATAGCACTGGCGTCTGTTCCCAGCAAGTACAGTGTATTGGACTGAAGAGGATCTACTGTTTTTGTCATGTTCCTAAGCAGACTTGAACTAGATATGGCCTTGTGTGTAGTAAGCACAGTTTTTTTGTTCTGAGCAAGATCACTTTTCGGACCCCATAGGAAACACAGTAGAGTAGAAGAGTGCTCTTTTCTCAAAAGCAGAGCGTGTTTCTTGGAAGTCGAGCTAGCGTTTGTTTCCCTGTCCTAAATGGAGTTGACTCACATGCAGTTTTTTTGTCCTACAAGCAAGAGTTGTTTTCTCGTAAGACAAGTCACTATTGTGCTCCAATTGCCATACACAGTGCAAATAGCACTCGCGTCTGTTCCCCGCAAGTACAGTGTATTGGACTGAAGAGGAGCTACTGTTCTTGTTTGTTTCCCAAGCAGAGTTGAACTAGATATGGCCCGTGTGTATAGGAAACACATTTCTTTTGTTCTGAGCAAGCTCACTGTTCGGACCCCATAGGAAACACAGTAGAATAGAAGAGTGCTCTTTTCTCAAAAGCAGAGTGTGTTTCATGTAAGGCGAGCTAGCACTTGTTCCCCAGTCCTAAATGAAGTTGAATCACATGCAGTTTCTGGTCCTACGAGCAAGAGTTGTTTTCTGGTAAGGAAAGTCACTATTGCGCTCCCATTGACATACACAGTGCAAATAGCACTCGCGTCTGTTCCCAGCAAGTACAGTGTATCGGACTGAAGAGGAGCTACTGTTCTTGTCAGTTTCATAAACAGAGTTGAACTACTTATGGGCCGTATGTAGGAAGCACAGTTCTTTTGCTTTGAGCAAGCTCACTGTTCTGGCCCTATAGGAAACACAGTAGAGTAGAAGAGTGCTCTTTTCTCTAAAGCAGAGTGTGTTTCTTGTAAGGCGATCTAGCGTTTGTTTCCCAGTCCTAAATGGAGTTGAATCACATGCAGTTTCTAGTCCTAAGAGCAAGAGTTGTTTTATGGTAAGAAGAGTCACTATTGCGCTGCCATTGCCATACACAGGACAAATAGCACTGGCGTCTGTTCCCAGCAAGTACAGTGTATTGGACTGAAGAGGATCTACTGTTCTTGTCAGGTTCCTAAGCAGAATTGAAATAGATATGGCCGTGTGTGTAGGAAGCACAGTTCTTTTGTTCTGAGCAAGCTCACTGTTCGGACACCATAGGAAACCCAGTAGAGTAGAAGAGTGCTCTTTTCTCAAAAGCAGAGTGTGTTTCTTGTAAGGCGAGCTAGCGTTTGTTTCCCAGTCCTAAATGGAGTTGAATCACATGCAGTTTCTGGTCCTACGAGCAAGAGTTGTTTTCTGGTAAGGAAAGTCACTATTGCGCTCCCATTGCCATACACAGTGCAAATAGCACATGCGTCTGTTCCCAGCAATTACAGTGTATTGGACTGAAGAGGATCTACTGTTCTTGTCAGTTTCATAAACAGAGTTGAACTACTTATGGGCCGTATGTAGGAAGCACAGTTCTTTTGCTTTGAGCAAGCTCACTGTTCTGGCCCTATAGGAAACACAGTAGAGTAGAAGAGTGCTCTTTTCTCTAAAGCAGAGTGTGTTTCTTGTAAGGCAAGCTAGCGTTTGTTTCCCAGTCCTAAATGGAGTTGAATCACATGCAGTTTCTAGTCCTAAGAGCAAGAGTTGTTTTATGGTAAGAAGAGTCACTATTGCGCTGCCATTGCCATACACAGGACAAATAGCACTGGCGTCTGTTCCCAGCAAGTACAGTGTATTGGACTGAAGAGGATCTACTGTTCTTGTCAGGTTCCTAAGCAGAATTGAAATAGATATGGCCGTGTGTGTAGGAAGCACAGTTCTTTTGTTCTGAGCAAGCTCACTGTTCGGACACCATAGGAAACCCAGTAGAGTAGAAGAGTGCTCTTTTCTCAAAAGCAGAGTGTGTTCTTGTAAGGCGAGCTAGCGTTTGTTTCCCAGTCCTAAATGGAGTTGAATCACATGCAGTTTCTGGTCCTACGAGCAAGAGTTGTTTTCTGGTAAGGAATGTCACTATTGCGCTCCCATTGCCATACACAGTGCAAATAGCACATGCGTCTGTTCCCAGCAATTACAGTGTATTGGACTGAAGAGGAGCTACTGTTCTTTTCAGGTTCCTAAGCAGAGTTGAACTAGATATGGCACGTGTGTGTAGGAAGCACAGTTCTTATGTTCTGAGCAAGCTCACTGCTCTGGCCCCATAGGAAACACAGTAGAGTAGAAGAGTGCTCTTTTCTCTAAAGCAGAGTGTGTTTCTTGTAAGTCGAGCTAGCGTTTGTTTCCCAGTCCTAAATGGAGTTGAGTCACATGCAGTTTTTTGTCCTACGAGCAAGAGTTTTTTTCTGGTAAGACGAGTCACTATTGTGCTCCAATTGCCATACACAGTGCAAATAGCACTCGCGTCTGTTCCCAGCAAGTACAGTGTATCGGACTGAAGAGGAGCTACAGTTCTTGTCAGTTTCCTAAGCAGAGTTGAACTAGATATGGCCTGTGTGTGTAGGAAGCACAGTTCTTTTGTTCTAAGCAAGCTCACTGTTCGGAGCCAATAGGAAACACAGTAGAGTAGAAGAGTGCTCTTTTCTCAAAAGCAGAGTGTGTTTCATGTAAGGCGACCTAGCATTTGTTTCCCAGTCCTAAATGGAGTGGAATCACATGCAGTTTCTCGTCCTACGAGCAAGGGTTGTTTTCTGGTAAGAAGAGTCACTATTGCGCTGCCATTGCCATACACAGCACAAATAGCACTGGCGTCTGTTCCCAGCAAGTACAGTGTATTGGACTGAAGACGATCTACTGTTTTTGTCAGGTTCCTAAGCAGACTTGAACTAGATATGGCCTTGTTCGTAGTAAGCACAGTTTTTTTGTTCTGAGCAAGCTCACTTTTCGGAACACATAGGAAACACAGTAGAGTAGAAGAGTGCTCTTTTCTCAAAAGCAGAGCGTGTTTCTTGGAAGTCGAGCTAGCGTTTGTTTCCCTGTCCTAAATGGAGTTTGCTCACATGCAGTTTTTTTGTCCTACGAGCAAGAGTTGTTTTCTCGTAAGACAAGTCACTATTGTGCTCCAATTGCCATACACAGTGCAAATAGCACTCGCGTCTGTTCCCCGCAAGTACAGTGTATTGGACTGAAGAGGAGCTACTGTTCTTGTTTGTTTCCCAAGCAGAGTTGAACTAGATATGGCCCGTGTGTATAGGAAACACATTTCTTTTGTTCTGAGCAAGCTCACTGTTCGGACCCCATAGGAAACACAGTAGAATAGAAGAGTGCTCTTTTCTCAAAAGCAGAGTGTGTTTCATGTAAGGCGAGCTAGCACTTGTTCCCCAGTCCTAAAAGGAGTTGAATCACATGCAGTTTCTGGTCCTACGAGCAAGAGTTGTTTTCTGGTAAGGAAAGTCACTATTGCGCTCCCATTGACATACACAGTGCAAATAGCACTCGCGTCTGTTCCCAGCAAGTACAGTGTATTGGACTGAAGAGGAGCTACTGTTCTTGTCAGTTTCATAAACAGAGTTGAACTATTTATGGGCCGTATGTAGGAAGCACAGTTCTTTTGCTTTGAGCAAGCTCACTGTTCTGGCCCTATAGGAAACACAGTAGAGTAGAAGAGTGCTCTTTTCTCTAAAGCAGAGTGTGTTTCTTTTAAGGCGAGCTAGCGTTTGTTTCCCAGTCCTAAATGGAGTTGAATCACATGCAGTTTCTAGTCCTAAGAGCAAGAGTTGTTTTATGGTAAGAAGAGTCACTATTGCGCTGCCATTGCCATACACAGGACAAATAGCACTGGCGTCTGTTCCCAGCAAGTACAGTGTATTGGACTGAAGAGGATCTACTGTTCTTGTCAGGTTCCTAAGCAGAATTGAAATAGATATGGCCGTGTGTGTAGGAAGCACAGTTCTTTTGTTCTGAGCAAGCTCACTGTTCGGACCCCATAGGAAACCCAGTAGAGTAGAAGAGTGCTCTTTTCTCAAAAGCAGAGTGTGTTCTTGTAAGGTGAGCTAGCGTTTGTTTCCCAGTCCTAAATGGAGTTGAATCACATGCAGTTTCTGGTCCTACGAGCAAGAGTTGTTTTCTGGTAAGGAATGTCACTATTGCGCTCCCATTGCCATACACAGTGCAAATAGCACATGCGTCTGTTCCCAGCAATTACAGTGTATTGGACTGAAGAGGAGCTACTGTTCTTTTCAGGTTCCTAAGCAGAGTTGAACTAGATATGGCCCGTGTGTGTAGGAAGCACAGTTCTTATGTTCTGAGCAAGCTCACTGCTCTGGCCCCACGGAAACACAGTAGAGTAGAAGAGTGCTCTTTTCTCTAAAGCAGAGTGTGTTTCTTGTAAGTCGAGCTAGCGTTTGTTTCCCAGTCCTAAATGGAGTTGAGTCACATGCAGTTTTTTGTCCTACGAGCAAGAGTTTTTTTCTGGTAAGACGAGTCACTATTGTGCTCCACTTGCCATACACAGTGCAAATAGCACTCGCGTCTGTTCCCAGCAAGTACAGTGTATCGGACTGAAGAGGAGCTACAGTTCTTGTCAGTTTCCTAAGCAGAGTTGAACTAGATATGGCCTGTGTGTGTAGGAAGCACAGTTCTTTTGTTCTAAGCAAGCTCACTGTTCGGAGCCAATAGGAAACACAGTAGAGTAGAAGAGTGCTCTTTTCTCAAAAGCAGAGTGTGTTTCATGTAAGGCGACCTAGCATTTGTTTCCCAGTCCTAAATGGAGTGGAATCACATGCAGTTTCTCGTCCTACGAGCAAGGGTTGTTTTCTGGTAAGAAGAGTCACTATTGCGCTGCCATTGCCATACACAGCACAAATAGCACTGGCGTCTGTTCCCAGCAAGTACAGTGTATTGGACTGAAGACGATCTACTGTTTTTGTCAGGTTCCTAAGCAGACTTGAACTAGATATGGCCTTGTTCGTAGTAAGCACAGTTTTTTTGTTCTGAGCAAGCTCACTTTTCGGAACACATAGGAAACACAGTAGAGTAGAAGAGTGCTCTTTTCTCAAAAGCAGAGCGTGTTTCTTGGAAGTCGAGCTAGCGTTTGTTTCCCTGTCCTAAATGGAGTTTGCTCACATGCAGTTTTTTTGTCCTACGAGCAAGAGTTGTTTTCTCGTAAGACAAGTCACTATTGTGCTCCAATTGCCATACACAGTGCAAATAGCACTCGCGTCTGTTCCCCGCAAGTACAGTGTATTGGACTGAAGAGGAGCTACTGTTCTTGTTTGTTTCCCAAGCAGAGTTGAACTAGATATGGCCCGTGTGTATAGGAAACACATTTCTTTTGTTCTGAGCAAGCTCACTGTTCGGACCCCATAGGAAACACAGTAGAATAGAAGAGTGCTCTTTTCTCAAAAGCAGAGTGTGTTTCATGTAAGGCGAGCTAGCACTTGTTCCCCAGTCCTAAATGGAGTTGAATCACATGCAGTTTCTGGTCCTACGAGCAAGAGTTGTTTTCTGGTAAGGAAAGTCACTATTGCGCTCCCATTGACATACACAGTGCAAATAGCACTCACGTCTGTTCCCAGCAAGTACAGTGTATCGGACTGAAGAGGAGCTACTGTTCTTGTCAGTTTCATAAACAGAGTTGAACTACTTATGGGCCGTATGTAGGAAGCACAGTTCTTTTGCTTTGAGCAAGCTCACTGTTCTGGCCCTATAGGAAACACAGTAGAGTAGAAGAGTGCTCTTTTCTCTAAAGCAGAGTGTGTTTCTTGTAAGGCGAGCTAGCGTTTGTTTCCCAGTCCTAAATGGAGTTGAATCACATGCAGTTTCTAGTCCTAAGAGCAAGAGTTGTTTTATGGTAAGAAGAGTCACTATTGCGCTGCCATTGCCATACACAGGACAAATAGCACTGGCATCTGTTCCCAGCAAGTACAGTGTATTGGACTGAAGAGGATCTACTGTTCTTGTCAGGTTCCTAAGCAGAATTGAAATAGATATGGCCGTGTGTGTAGGAAGCACAGTTCTTTTGTTCTGAGCAAGCTCACTGTTCGGACACCATAGGAAACCCAGTAGAGTAGAAGAGTGCTCTTTTCTCAAAAGCAGAGTGTGTTCTTGTAAGGCGAGCTAGCGTTTGTTTCCCAGTCCTAAATGGAGTTGAATCACATGCAGTTTCTGGTCCTACGAGCAAGAGTTGTTTTCTGGTAAGGAAAGTCACTATTGCACTCCCATTGCCATACACAGTGCAAATAGCACATGCGTCTGTTCCCAGCAATTACAGTGTATTGGACAGAAGAGGAGCTACTGTTCTTTTCAGTTTCCTAAGCAGAGTTGAACTAGTTATGGCCCGTGTGTAGGAAGCACAGTTCTTTTGTTCTGAGCAAACTCACTGTTCTGGCCCTATAGGAAACACAGTAGAGTAGAAGAGTGCTCTTTTCTCTAAAGCAGAGTGTGTTTCTTGTAAGGCGAGCTAGCGTTTGTTTCCCAGTCCTAAATGGAGTTGAGTCATATGCAGATTTTTGTCCTATGAGCAAGAGTTGTTTTCTCGTAAGACAAGTCACTATTGTGCTGCAATTGCCACACACAGTGCAAATAGCACTCGCGTCTGTTCCCCGCAAGTACAGTGTATTGGAATGAAGAGGAGCTACTGTTCTCGTTTGTTTCCTAAGCAGAGTTGAACTAGATATGGCCCGTGTGTATAGGAAACACAGTTCTTTTGTTCTGAGCAAGCTCACTGTTCGGACCCCATAGGAAACACAGTAGAATAGAAGATTGCTCTTTTCTCAAAAGCAGAGTGTGTTTCATGTAAGGCGAGCTAGCACTTGTTCCCCAGTCCTAAATGGAGTTGAATCACATGCAGTTTCTGGTCCTACGAGCAAGAGTGGTTTTCTGGTAAGGAAAGTCACTATTGCGCTCCCATTGCCATACACAGTGCAAATAGCACTCGCGTCTGTTCCCAGCAAGTACAGTGTATCGGACTGAAGAGGAGATACAGTTCTTGTCAGTTTCCTAAGCAGAGTTGAACTAGTTATGGCCCGTATGTAGGAAGCACAGTCCTTTTGTTTTGAGCAAGCTCACTGTTCTGGCCCTATAGGAAACACAGTAGAGTAGAAGAGTGCTCTTTTCTCTAAAGCAGAGTGTGTTTCTTGTAAGGCGAGCTAGCGTTTGTTTCCCAGTCTTAAATGGAGTTGAATCACATGCAGTTTCTAGTCCTAAGAGCAAGAGTTGTTTTATGGTAAGAAGAGTCACTATTGCGCTGCCATTGCCATACACAGGACAAAGAGCACTGGCGTCTGTTCCCAGCAAGTACAGTGTATTGGACTGAAGAGGATCTACTGTTCTTGTCAGGTTCCTAAGCAGAGTTGAACTAGATATGGCCCGTGTGTGTAGGAAGCACAGTTCTTATATTCTAAGCAAGCTCACTGCTCTGGCCCCATAGGAAACACAGTAGAGTAGAAGAGTGCTCTTTTCTCTAAAGCAGAGTGTGTTTCTTGTAAGGCGAGCTAGCTTTTGTTTCCCAGTCCTAAATGGAGTTGAATCACATGCAGTTTCTGGTCCTACAAGCAAGAGTTGTTTTCTGGTATAAAGAGTCACTATTGCGCTGCCATTGCCATACACAGGTCAAATAGCACTGGCGTCTTTTCCCAGCAAGTACAGTGTATTGGACTGAAGAGGATCTACTGTTCTTGTCAGGTTCCTAAGCAGAAGTGAACTAGATATGGCCGTGTGTGTAGGAAGCACAGTTCTTTTGTTCTGAGCAAGCTCACTGTTCGGACCCCATAGGAAACACAGTAGAGTAGAAGAGTGCTCTTTTCTCAAAAGCAGAGTGTGTTTCTTGTAAGTCGAGCTAGCGTTTGTTTCCCAGTCCTAAATGGAGTTGAGTCACATGCAGTTTTTTGTCCTACGAGCAAGAGTTGTTTTCAGGTAAGACGAGTCACTATTGTGCTCCAATGCCATACACAGTGCAAATAGCACTCGCGTCTGTTCCCCGCAAGTACAGTGTATCGGACTGAAGAGGAGCTACTGTTCTTGTTTGTTTCCTAAGCAGAGTTGAACTAGATATGGCCCGTGTGTGTAGAAAGCACAGTTCTTTTGTTCTGAGCAAGCTCACTCTTCGGACCCCATAGGAAACACAGTAGAGTAGAAGAGTGCTCTTTTCTCAAAAGCAGAGTGTGTTTCTTGTAAGGCGAGCTAGCATTTGTTTCCCAGTCCTAAATGGAGTTGAATCACATGCAGTTTCTGGTCCTACGAGCAAGAGTTGTTTTCTGGTAAGGAAATTCACTATTGCGCTCCCATTGCCATACACAGTGCAAATAGCACTCGCGTCTGTTCCCAGCAAGTACAGTGTATCGGACTGAAGAGGATCTACTGTTCTTGTCAGTTTCCTAAGCAGAGTTGAACTAGTTATGGCCCGTGTGTAGGAAGCACAGTTCTTTTGTTCTGAGAAAGCTCACTGTTCTGGCCCTATAGGAAACACAATAGAGTAGAAGAGTGCTCTTTTCCCTAAAGAAAAGTGTGTTTATGTAAGGCGAGCTAGCGTTTGTTTCCCAATCCTAAATGGAGTTGAATCACATGCAGTTTCTAGTCCTAGGAGCAAGAGTTGTTTTATGGTAAGAGGAGTCACTATAGCACTCCCATTGCCATACACAGGACAAATAGCACTGGCGTCTGTTCCCAGCAAGTACAGTGTATTGTACAGAACAGGATCTACTGTTCTTGTCAGGTTCCTAAGCAGAATTGAACTAGATATGGCCGTGTGTGTAGGAAGCACAGCTCTAATGTTCTGAGCAAGTTCAATCTTCTGGCTCTATAGGAAGCACAGTAGAGTAGAAGAGTGCTCTTTTCTGAAAAGCAGAGTGTGTTTCTTGGAAGTCGAGCTAGCGTTTGTTTCCTAGTCCTAAATGGAGTTGAGTCACATGCAGTTTTTTGTCCTACGAGCAAGAGTTGTTTTCTGGTAAGACAAGTCACTATTGTGCTCCAATTGCCATACACAGTGCAAATAGCACTCGCGTCTGTTCCCTGCAAGTACAGTGTATTGGAAGGAAGAGGAGCTATTGTTCTTGTCAGTTTCCTAAGCAGAGTTTAACTAGATATGGCCCATGTGTGTAGGAAGCACAGTTCTTTTGTTCTGAGCAAGCTCACGGTTCAGACCCCTTAGGAAACACAGTAGAGTAGAAGAGTGCTCTTTTCTCAAAAGCAGAGTGTGTTTCTTGTAAGGCGAGCTAGCATTTGTTTCCCAGTCCTAAATGGAGTTGAATCACATGCAGTTTCTGGTCCTACGAGCAAGAGTTGTTTTCTGGTAAGGAAAGTCACTATTGTGCTCCCATTGCCATACACAGTGCAAATAGCACTCGCGTCTCTTCCCAGCAAGTACAGTGTATCGAACAGAAGAGGAGCTACTGTTCTTGTCAGTTTCCTAAGCAGAGTTGAACTAGTTATGGCCCGTGTGTAGGAAGCACAGTTCTTTTGTTCTGAGAAAGCTCACTGTTCTGGCCCTATAGGAAACACAATAGAGTAGAAGAGTGCTCTTTTCCCTAAAGCAGAGTGTGTTTCTTGTAAGGCGAGCTAGCGTTTGTTTCCCAGTCCTAAATGGAGTTGAATCACATGCAGTTTCTAGTCCTACGAGCAAGAGTTGTTTTATGGTAAGAAGAGTCACTATTGCACTGCCATTGCCATACACAGGACAAATAGCACTGGCGTCTGTTCCCAGCAAGTACAGTGTATTGGACTGAAGAGGATCTACTGTTCTTGTCAGGTTCCTAAGCAGAATTGAACTAGATATGGCCGTGTGTGTAGGAAGCACAGTTCTAATGTTCTGAGCAAGTTCCATCTTCTGGCTCTATAGGAAACACAGTAGAGTAGAAGAGTGCTCTTTTCTCAAAAGCAGAGTGTGTTTCTTGGAAGTCGAGCTAGCGTTTGTTTCCTAGTCCTAAATGGAGTTGGGTCACATGCAGTTTTTTGTCCTACGAGCAAGAGCTGTTTTCTGGTAAGACAAGTCACTATTGTGCTCCAATTGCCATACACAGTGCAAATAGCACTCGCGTCTGTTCCCAGCAAGTACAGTGTATTGGAAGGAAGAGGAGCTATTGTTCTTGTCAGTTTCCTAAGCAGAGTTGAACTAGATATGGCCCATGTGTGTAGGAAGCACAGTTCTTTTGTTCTGAGCAAGCTCACTGTTCGGACCCCTTAGGATACACAGTAGAGTAGAATAGTGCTCTTTTCTCAAAAGCAGAGTGTGTTCCTTGTAAGGCAAGCTAGCATTTGTTTCCTAGTCCTAAATGGAGTTGAATCACATGCAGTTTCTGGTCTTACGAGCAAGAGTTGTGTTCTGGTAAGGAAAGTCACTATTGCACTCCCATTGCCATACACAGTGCAAATAGCACTCGCGTCTTTTCCCAGCAAGTACAGTGTATCGGACTGAAGAGGAGCTCCTGTTCTTGTCAGTTTCCTAAGCAGAGTTGAACTAGTTATGGCCCGTGTGTAGGAAGCACAGTTCTTTTGTTCTGAGAAAGCTCACTGTTCTGGCCCTATAGGAAACACAATAGAGTAGAAGAGTGCTCTTTTCCCTAAAGCAGAGTGTGTTTCTTGTAAGGCGATCTAGCATTTGTTTCCCAGTCCTAAATGGAGTTGAATCACATGCAGTTTCTAGTCCTACCAGCAAGAGTTGTTTTATGGTAAGAAGAGTCACTATTGCACTGCCATTGCCATACACAGGACAAATAGTACTGGCGTCTGTTCCCAGCAAGTACAGTGTATTGTACAGAAGAGGATCTACTGTTCTTGTCAGTTTCCTAACCAGAATTGAACTAGATATGGCCGTGTGTGTAGGAAGCACAGTTCTAATGTTCTGAGCAAGTTCACTCTTCTGGCTCTATAGGAAACACAGTAGAGTAGAAGAGTGCTCTTTTCTCAAAAGCAGGGCGTGTTTCTTGGAAGTCGAGCTAGCGTTTGTTTCCTAGTCCTAAATGGAGTTGAGTCACATGCAGTTTTTTGTCCTACAAGCAAGAGTTGTTTTCTGATAAGACAAGTCACTATTGTGCTCCAATTGCCAACACAGTGCAAATAGCACTCGCATATGTTCCCTGCAAGTACAGTGTATTGGAAGGAAGAGGAGCTATTGTTCTTGTCAGTTTCCTAAGCAGAGTTGAACTAGATATGGCCCTATGTGTAGGAAGCACATTTCTTTTTTTCTGAGCAAGCTCACTGTTCGGACCCCTAGGAAACACAGTAGAGTAGAAGAGTGCTCTTTTCTCTAAAGCAGAGTGTGTTTCTTGTAAGTCGAGCTAGCGTTTGTTTCCCAGTCCTCAATGGAGTTGAGTCACATGCAGTTTTTTGTCCTACGAGCAAGAGTTGTTTGATGGTAAGACGAGTCACTATTGTGCTCCAATGCCATACACAGTGCAAATAGCACTCGCGTCTGTTCCCCGCAAATACAGTGTATCGGACTGAAGAGGAGTTATTGTTCTTGTTTGTTTCCTAAGCAGAGTTGAACTAGATATGGCCCGTGTGTGTAGAAAGCACAGTTCTTTTGTTCTGAGCAAGCTCACTGTTCGGACCCCATAGGAAACACAGTAGAGTAGAAGAGTGCTCTTTTCTCAAAAGCAGAGTGTGTTTCTTGGAAGTCGAGCTAGCGTTTGTTTCCTAGTCCTAAATGGAGTTGAGTCACATGCATTTTTTTGTCCTACGAGTAAGAGTTGTTTTCTGGTAAGACAAGTCAATATTGTGCTCCAATTGCCATACACAGTGCAAATAGCACTAGCGTCTGTTCCCAGCAAGTACAGTGTATTGGAAGGAAGAGGAGCTATTGTTCTTGTCAGTTTCCTAAGCAGAGTTGAACTAGATATGGACCATGAGTGTAGGAAGCACAGTTCTTTTGTTCTTAGCAAGCTCACTGTTCGGACCCCTTAGGAAACACAGTAGAGTAGAAGAGTGCTCTTTTCTCAAAAGCAGAGTGTGTTTCTTGTAAGGCGAGCTAGCATTTGTTTCCCAGTCCTAAATGGAGTTGAATCACATGCAGTTTCTGGTCCTACAAGCAAGAGTTGTTTTCTGGTAAGGAAAGTCACTATTACGCTCCTGTTGCCATACACAGTGCAAATAGCACTCGCGTCTGTTCCCAGCAAGTACAGTGTATCGGACTGAAGAGGAGCTACTGTTCTTGTAAGTTTCCTAAGCAGAGTTGAACTAGTTATGGCCCGTGTGTAGGAAGCACAGTTCTTTTGTTCTGAGAAAGCTCACTGTTCTGGCCCTATAGGAAACACAATAGAGTAGAAGAGTGCTCTTTTCCCTAAAGAAAAGTGTGTTTATGTAAGGCGAGCTAGCGTTTGTTTCCCAATCCTAAATGGAGTTGAATCACATGCAGTTTCTAGTCCTAGGAGCAAGAGTTGTTTTATGGTAAGAGGAGTCACTATAGCACTGCCATTGCCATACACAGGACAAATAGCACTGGCGTCTGTTCCCAGCAAGTACAGTGTATTGTACAGAACAGGATCTACTGTTCTTGTCAGGTTCCTAAGCAGAATTGAACTAGATATGGCCGTGTGTGTAGGAAGCACAGCTCTAATGTTCTGAGCAAGTTCAATCTTCTGGCTCTATAGGAAGCACAGTAGAGTAGAAGAGTGCTCTTTTCTGAAAAGCAGAGTGTGTTTCTTGGAAGTCGAGCTAGCGTTTGTTTCCTAGTCCTAAATGGAGTTGAGTCACATGCAGTTTTTTGTCCTACAAGCAAGAGTTGTTTTCTGGTAAGACAAGTCACTATTGTGCTCCAATTGCCATACACAGTGCAAATAGCACTCGCGTCTGTTCCCTGCAAGTACAGTGTATTGGAAGGAAGAGGAGCTATTGTTCTTGTCAGTTTCCTAAGCAGAGTTTAACTAGATATGGCCCATGTGTGTAGGAAGCACAGTTCTTTTGTTCTGAGCAAGCTCACGGTTCAGACCCCTTAGGAAACACAGTAGAGTAGAAGAGTGCTCTTTTCTCAAAAGCAGAGTGTGTTTCTTGTAAGGCGAGCTAGCATTTGTTTCCCAGTCCTAAATGGAGTTGAATCACATGCAGTTTCTGGTCCTACGAGCAAGAGTTGTTTTCTGGTAAGGAAAGTCACTATTGTGCTCCCATTGCCATACACAGTGCAAATAGCACTCGCGTCTCTTCCCAGCAAGTACAGTGTATCGAACAGAAGAGGAGCTACTGTTCTTGTCAGTTTCCTAAGCAGAGTTGAACTAGTTATGGCCCGTGTGTAGGAAGCACAGTTCTTTTGTTCTGAGAAAGCTCACTGTTCTGGCCCTATAGGAAACACAATAGAGTAGAAGAGTGCTCTTTTCCCTAAAGCAGAGTGTGTTTCTTGTAAGGCGAGCTAGCGTTTGTTTCCCAGTCCTAAATGGAGTTGAATCACATGCAGTTTCTAGTCCTACGAGCAAGAGTTGTTTTATGGTAAGAAGAGTCACTATTGCACTGCCATTGCCATACACAGGACAAATAGCACTGGCGTCTGTTCCCAGCAAGTACAGTGTATTGGACTGAAGAGGATCTACTGTTCTTGTCAGGTTCCTAAGCAGAATTGAACTAGATATGGCCGTGTGTGTAGGAAGCACAGTTCTAATGTTCTGAGCAAGTTCCATCTTCTGGCTCTATAGGAAACACAGTAGAGTAGAAGAGTGCTCTTTTCTCAAAAGCAGAGTGTGTTTCTTGGAAGTCGAGCTAGCGTTTGTTTCCTAGTCCTAAATGGAGTTGGGTCACATGCAGTTTTTTGTCCTACGAGCAAGAGCTGTTTTCTGGTAAGACAAGTCACTATTGTGCTCCAATTGCCATACACAGTGCAAATAGCACTCGCGTCTGTTCCCAGCAAGTACAGTGTATTGGAAGGAAGAGGAGCTATTGTTCTTGTCAGTTTCCTAAGCAGAGTTGAACTAGATATGGCCCATGTGTGTAGGAAGCACAGTTCTTTTGTTCTGAGCAAGCTCACTGTTCGGACCCCTTAGGATACACAGTAGAGTAGAATAGTGCTCTTTTCTCAAAAGCAGAGTGTGTTCCTTGTAAGGCAAGCTAGCATTTGTTTCCTAGTCCTAAATGGAGTTGAATCACATGCAGTTTCTGGTCTTACGAGCAAGAGTTGTGTTCTGGTAAGGAAAGTCACTATTGCACTCCCATTGCCATACACAGTGCAAATAGCACTCGCGTCTTTTCCCAGCAAGTACAGTGTATCGGACTGAAGAGGAGCTCCTGTTCTTGTCAGTTTCCTAAGCAGAGTTGAACTAGTTATGGCCCGTGTGTAGGAAGCACAGTTCTTTTGTTCTGAGAAAGCTCACTGTTCTGGCCCTATAGGAAACACAATAGAGTAGAAGAGTGCTCTTTTCCCTAAAGCAGAGTGTGTTTCTTGTAAGGCGATCTAGCATTTGTTTCCCAGTCCTAAATGGAGTTGAATCACATGCAGTTTCTAGTCCTACCAGCAAGAGTTGTTTTATGGTAAGAAGAGTCACTATTGCACTGCCATTGCCATACACAGGACAAATAGTACTGGCGTCTGTTCCCAGCAAGTACAGTGTATTGTACAGAAGAGGATCTACTGTTCTTGTCAGTTTCCTAACCAGAATTGAACTAGATATGGCCGTGTGTGTAGGAAGCACAGTTCTAATGTTCTGAGCAAGTTCACTCTTCTGGCTCTATAGGAAACACAGTAGAGTAGAAGAGTGCTCTTTTCTCAAAAGCAGGGCGTGTTTCTTGGAAGTCGAGCTAGCGTTTGTTTCCTAGTCCTAAATGGAGTTGAGTCACATGCAGTTTTTTGTCCTACAAGCAAGAGTTGTTTTCTGATAAGACAAGTCACTATTGTGCTCCAATTGCCAACACAGTGCAAATAGCACTCGCATATGTTCCCTGCAAGTACAGTGTATTGGAAGGAAGAGGAGCTATTGTTCTTGTCAGTTTCCTAAGCAGAGTTGAACTAGATATGGCCCTATGTGTAGGAAGCACATTTCTTTTTTTCTGAGCAAGCTCACTGTTCGGACCCCTAGGAAACACAGTAGAGTAGAAGAGTGCTCTTTTCTCTAAAGCAGAGTGTGTTTCTTGTAAGTCGAGCTAGCGTTTGTTTCCCAGTCCTCAATGGAGTTGAGTCACATGCAGTTTTTTGTCCTACGAGCAAGAGTTGTTTGATGGTAAGACGAGTCACTATTGTGCTCCAATGCCATACACAGTGCAAATAGCACTCGCGTCTGTTCCCCGCAAATACAGTGTATCAGACTGAAGAGGAGTTATTGTTCTTGTTTGTTTCCTAAGCAGAGTTGAACTAGATATGGCCCGTGTGTGTAGAAAGCACAGTTCTTTTGTTCTGAGCAAGCTCACTGTTCGGACCCCATAGGAAACACAGTAGAGTAGAAGAGTGCTCTTTTCTCAAAAGCAGAGTGTGTTTCTTGGAAGTCGAGCTAGCGTTTGTTTCCTAGTCCTAAATGGAGTTGAGTCACATGCATTTTTTTGTCCTACGAGTAAGAGTTGTTTTCTGGTAAGACAAGTCAATATTGTGCTCCAATTGCCATACACAGTGCAAATAGCACTAGCGTCTGTTCCCAGCAAGTACAGTGTATTGGAAGGAAGAGGAGCTATTGTTCTTGTCAGTTTCCTAAGCAGAGTTGAACTAGATATGGACCATGAGTGTAGGAAGCACAGTTCTTTTGTTCTTAGCAAGCTCACTGTTCGGACCCCTTAGGAAACACAGTAGAGTAGAAGAGTGCTCTTTTCTCAAAAGCAGAGTGTGTTTCTTGTAAGGCGAGCTAGCATTTGTTTCCCAGTCCTAAATGGAGTTGAATCACATGCAGTTTCTGGTCCTACAAGCAAGAGTTGTTTTCTGGTAAGGAAAGTCACTATTACGCTCCTGTTGCCATACACAGTGCAAATAGCACTCGCGTCTGTTCCCAGCAAGTACAGTGTATCGGACTGAAGAGGAGCTACTGTTCTTGTAAGTTTCCTAAGCAGAGTTGAACTAGTTATGGCCCGTGTGTAGGAAGCACAGTTCTTTTGTTCTGAGAAATCTCACTGTTCTGGCCCTATAGGAAACACAATAGAGTAGAAGAGTGCTCTTTTCCCTAAAGCAGAGTGTGTTTCTTGGAAGTCGAGCTAGCTTTTGTTTCCCAGTACTAAATGGAGTTGAATCACATGCAGTTTTTAGTCCTACGAGCAAGAGTTGTTTTATGGTAAGAAGAGTCACTATTGCACTGCCATTGCCATACACAGGACAAATAGCACTGGCGTCTGTTCCCAGCAAGTACAGTGTATTGTACAGAAGAGGATCTACTGTTCTTGTCAGGTTCCTAAGCAGAATTGAACTAGATATGGCCGTGTGTGTAGGAAGCACAGTTCTAATGTTCTGAGCAAGTTCAATCTTCTGGCTCTATAGGAAGCACATTAGAGTAGAAGAGTGCTCTTTTCTCAAAAGCAGAGTGTGTTTCTTGGAAGTCGAGCTAGCGTTTGTTTCCTAGTCCTAAATGGAGTTGAGTCACATGCAGTTTTTTGTCCTACGAGCAAGAGTTGTTTTCTGGTAAGACAAGTCACTATTGTGCTCCAATTGCCATACACAGTGCAAATAGCACTAGCGTCTGTTCCCACCAAGTACAGTGTATTGGAAGGAAGAGGAGCTATTGTTCTTGTCAGTTTCCTAAGCAGAGTTGAACTAGATATGGCCCATGTGTGTAGGAAGCACAGTTCTTTTGTTCTGAGCAAGCTCACTGTTCGGACCTCTTAGGAAACACAGTAGAGTAGAAGAGTGCTCTTTTCTCAAAAGCAGAGTGTGTTTCATGTAAGGCAAGCTAGCATTTGTTTCCCAGTCCTAAATGGAGTTGAATCACATGCAGTTTCTGGTCTTACGAGCAAGAGTTGTTTTCTGGAAACGAAAGTCACTATTGTGCTCCCATTGCCATACACAGTGCAAATAGCACTCGCGTCTGTTCCCAGCAAGTACAGTGTATCGGACTGAAGAGGTGCTACTGTTCTTGTCAGTTTCCTAAGCAGAGTTTAACGAGATATGGCCCTGTGTGTAGGAAGCACAGTCCTTTTGTTCTGAGCAAGCTCATTGTTCTGGCCCAATAGGAAACACAGTAGAGTAGAAGAGTGCTCTTTTCTCTAAAGCAGAGTGTGTTTCATGTAAGGCGAGCTAGCATTTGTTTCCCAGTCCTAAATGGAGTTGAATCTCATGCAGTTTCTGGTCTTACGAGCAAGAGTTGTTTTCTGGTAAGGAAAGTCACTATTGCGCTCCCATGGACATACACAGTGCAAATAGCACTCGCGTCTGTTCCCAGCAAGTACAGTGTATCGGACTGAAGAGGAGCTACTGTTCTTGTCAGTTTCCTAAGCAGAGTTGAACTAGATATGGCCCGTTTGTAGGAAGCACAGTTCTTTTGTTCTGAGCAAGCTCACTGTTCTGGCCCTATAGGAAACACAGTAGAGTAGAAGAGTGCTCTTTTCTCTAAAGCAGAGTGTGTTTCTTGTAAGGTGAGCTAGCTTTTGTTTCCCAGTCCTAAATGGAGTTGAATCACATGCAGTTGCTGGTCCTACAAGCAAGAGTTGTTTTCTGGTAAGAAGAGTCACTATTGCGCTGCCATTGAAATACACAGGACAAATAGCACTGGCCTCTGTTCCCAGCAAGTACAGTGTATTGGACTGAAGAGGATCTACTGTTCTTGTCAGGTTCCTAAGCAGAATTTAACTAGATATGGCCGTGTGCGTAGGATGCACAGTTCTTTTGTTCTGAGCAAGCTCACTGTTCGGACCCCATAGGAAAAACAGTAGAGTAGAAGAGTGCTCTTTTTTCTAAAGCAGAGTGTGTTTCTTGTAAGTCGAGCTAGAGTTTGTTTCCCAGTACTCAATGGAGTTGAGTCACATGCAGTTTTTTGTCCTACGAGCAAGAGTTGTTTTCTGGTAAGACGAGTCACTATTGTGCTCCAATGCCATACACAGTTCAAATAGCACTCGCGTCTGTTCCCCGCAAGTACAGTGTATTTGACTGAAGAGGAGCTACTGTTATTGTCATGTTCCTAATCAGAATTGAACTAGATATGGCCGTGTGTGTAGGATGCACAGTTCTTTTGTTCTGAGCAAGCTCACTGTTCGGACCCCATAGGAAAAACAGTAGAGTAGAAGAGTGCTCTTTTCTCAAAAGCAGAGTGTGTTTCTTGTAAGTCGAGCTAGCGTTTGTTTCCCAGTCCTCAATGGAGTTGAGTCACATGCAGTTTTTTGTCCTACGAGCAAGAGTTGTTTTCTGGTAAGACGAGTCACTATTGTGCTCCAATGCCATACACAGTGCAAATAGCACTCGCGTCTGTTCCCCGCAAGTACAGTGTATTGGACTGAAGAGGAGCTACTGTTCTTGTTTGTTTCCTAAGCAGAGTTGAACTAGATATGGCCCGTGTGTAGAAAGCACAGTTCTTTTGTTCTGAGCAAGCTCACTGTTTGGACCCCATAGGAAACACAGTAGAGTAGAAGAGTGCTCTTTTCTCAAAAGCAGAGTGTGTTTCTTGTAAGGCGAGCTAGCATTTGTTTCCCAGTCCTAAATGGAGTTGAATCCCATGCAGTTTCTGGTCCTACGAGCAAGAGTTGTTTTCTGGTAAGGGAAGTCACTATTGCGCTCCCATTGCCATACACAGTGCAAATAGCACTCGCGTCTGTTCCCAGCAAGTACAGTGTATCGAACTGAAGAGGAGCTACTGTTCTTGTCAGTTTTCTAAGCAGAGTTGAACTAGTAATGGCCCGTGTGTAGGAAGCACAGTTCTTTTGTTCTGAGAAAGCTCACTGTTCTGGCCCTATTGGAAACACAATAGAGTAGAAGAGTGCTCTTTTCCCTAAAGCAGAGTGTGTTTCTTGTAAGGCGATCTAGCGTTTGTTTCCCAGTCCTAAATGGAGTTGAATCACATGCAGTTTCTAGTCCTACGAGCAAGAGTTGTTTTATGGTAAGAAGAGTCACTATTGCACTGCCATTGCCATACACAGGACAAATAGCACTGGCGTCTGTTCCCAGCAAGTACAGTGTATTGTACAGAAGAGGATCTACTGTTCTTGTCAGGTTCCTAAGCAGAATTGAACTAGATATGGCCGTGTGTGTAGGAAGCACAGTTCTAATGTTCTGAGCAAGTTCAATCTTCTGGCTCTATACGAAACACAGTAGAGTAGAAGAGTGCTCTTTTCTCAAAAGCAGAGTGTGTTTCATGTAAGGCGAGCTAGCATTTGTTTCCCAGTCCTAAATGGAGTTGAATCACATGCAGTTTCTGGTCTTACGAGCAAGAGTTGTTTTCTGGTAAGGAAAGTCACTCTTGCGCTCCCATTGCCATACACAGTGCAAATAGCACTTGCGTCTGTTCCCACCAAGTACAGTGTATGGGACTGAAGAGGTGCTACTATTCTTGTCAGTTTCCTAAGCAGAGTTGAACTAGATATGGCCCGTGTGTAGGAAGCACAGTTCTTTTGTTCTGAGCAAGCTCACTGTTCTGGCCCTATAGGAAACACAGTAGAGAGGAAGAGTGCTCTTTTCTCTAAAGCAGAGTGTGTTTCTTATATGGTGAGCCAGCTTTTGCTTCCCAGTCCTAAATGTAGTTGAATCACATGCAGTTTCTGGTCCTACAAGCAAGAGTTGTTTTCTGGTAAGAAGAGTCACTATTGCGCTCCCATTGCCATACACAGGACAAATAGCACTGGCGTCTGTTCCCAGCAAGTACAGTGTATTGGACTATAGAGGATCTACTGTTCTTGTCAGGTTCCTAAGCAGAATTGAACTAGATATGGCCGTGTGTATAGGAAGCACAGTTCTTTTGTTCTGAGCAAGCTCACTGTTCGGACCACATAGGAAACACAGTAGAGTAGAAGAGTGCTCTTTTCTCAAAACCAGAGTGTGTTTCTTGTAAGTCGAGCTAGCGTTTGTTTCCCAGTCCTAAATGGAGTTGAGTCACATGCAGTTTTTTGTCCTACGAGCAAGAGTTGTTTTCTGGTAAGACGAGTCACTATTGTGCTCCAATGCCAAACACAGTGCAAATAGCACTCGCGTCTGTTTCCCGCAAGTACAGTGTATCGGACTGAAGAGGAGCTACTGTTCTTGTCAGTTTCCTAAGCAGAGTTGAACTAGATATGGCCCGTGTGTGTTGGAAGCTCAGTTCTTATGTTCTGAGCAAGCTCACTGTTCTGGCCCTTTAGGAAACACAGTAGAGTAGAAGAGTGCTCTTTTCTCTAAAGCAGAGTGTGTTTCTTGTAGGGAAAGCTAGCGTTTGTTTCCTAGTCCTAAATGGAGTTGAATCACATGCAGTTTCTGGTCCTACGAACAAGAGTTGTTTTCTGGTAAGGAAAGTCACTATTGTGCTCCCATTGCCATACACAGTGCAAATAACCCTCCCGTCTGTTCCCAGCAAGTACAGTGTTGGACTGAAGAGGAGCTACTCTTCTTGTCAGGTTCCTAAGCAGAGTTGAACTACATATGGTCTGTGTGTGTAGGAAGCACAGTTCTTTTGTTCTGAGCAAGCTCACTGTTTTGGACCCCATAGGAAACACAGTAGACTAGAAGAGTGCTTCTTTCTCTAAAGCAGAGTGTGTTTCTTGTAAGGCGAGCTAGCATTTGTTTCCCAGTCCTAAATGGAGTTGAATCACATGCAGTTTCTGGTCCTACGAGCAAGAGTTGTTTTCTGGTAAGGGAAGTCACTATTGCGCTCCCATTGCCACACACAGTGCAAATAGCACTGGCGTCTGTTCCCAGCAAGTACAGTGTATCGAACTGAAGAGGATCTACTGTTCTTGTTTGTTTTCTAAGCAGATTTGAACTAGTTATGGCCCGTGTGTAGGAAGCACAGTTCTTTTGTTCTGAGAAAGCTCACTGTTCTGGCCCTATAGGAAACACAATAGAGTAGAAGAGTGCTCTTTTCCCTAAAGCAGAGTGTGTTTCTTGTAAGGCCATCTAGCGTTTGTTTCCCAGTCCTAAATGGAGTTGAATCACATGCAGTTTCTAGTCCTACGAGCAAGAGTTGTTTAATGGTAAGAAGAGTCACTATTGCACTGCCATTGCCATACACAGGACAAATAGCACTGGCGTCTGTTCCCAGCAAGTACAGTGTATTGTACAGAAGAGGATCTACTGTTCTTGTCAGGTTCCTAAGCAGAATTGAACTAAATATGGCCGTGTGTGTAGGAAGCACAGTTCTAATGTTCTGAGCAAGTTCAATCTTCTGGCTCTATAGGAAACACAGTAGAGAGGAAGAGTGCTCTTTTCTCAAAAGCAGAGTGTGTTTCTTGTAAGGTGAGCCAGCTTTTGCTTCCAAGTCCTAAATGGAGTTGAATCACATGCAGTTTCTGGTCCTACAAGCAAGAGTTGTTTTCTGGTAAGAAGAGTCACTATTGCGCTCCCATTGCCATACACAGGACAAATAGCACTGGCGTCTGTTCCCAGCAAGTACAGTGTATTGGACTATAGAGGATCTACTGTTCTTGTCAGGTTCCTAAGCAGAGTTGAACTAGATATGGCCCGTGTGTGTAGAAAGCACAGTTCTTTTGTTCTGAGCAAGCTCACTGTTCGGACCTCATAGGAAACACAGTAGAGTAGAAGAGTGCTCTTTTCTCAAAGGCAGAGTGTGTTTCTTGTAAGGCGAGCTAGCGTTTGTTTCCCAGTCCTAAATGGAGTTGAAACACATGCAGTTTCTGGTCCTACGAGCAAGAGTTGTTTTATGGTAAGAATAGTCACTATTGCGCTGCTATTGCCATACACAGGCCAAAGAGCACTGGCGTCTGTTCCCAGCAAGTACAGTGTATTGGACTAAAGGGGATCTACTGTTCTTGTCAGGTTACTAAGCAGAGTTGAACTAGATATGGCCCGTGTGTGTAGGAAGCATAGTTATTATGTTCTGAGCAAGCTCACTGTTCTGGCCCTATAGGAAACACAGTAGAGTAGAAGAGTGCTCTTTTATCAAAAGCAGAGTGTGTTTCTTGTAAGGCAAGCTAGCGTTTTTTTCCCAGTCCTAAATGGAGTTGAATCCCATGCAGTTTCTGGTCCTACGATCAAGAGTTGTTTTCTGGTAAGGAAAGTCACTATTGCGCTCCCATTGCCATACACAGTGCAAATAGCACTCGCGTCTGATGCCAGCAGGTACAGTGTATCGGACTGAAGAGGAGCTACTGTTCTTGTCAGTTTCCTAAGCAGAGTTGAACTAGATATGGCCCGTGTGTGTAGGAAGCAATTTTTTTGTTCTGAGAAAGCTCACCATTCTGGCCCTATGGGAAACACAGTAGAGTAGAAGAGTGCTCTTTTCTCAAAAGCAGAGTGTGTTTCTTGTAAGGTAAGCTAGACTTTGTTTCCCAGTCCTAAATGGAGTTGAGTCACATGCAGTTTTTTGTCCTATGAGCAAGAGTTGTTTTCTGGTAAGACGAGTCACTATTGTGCTCCCATTGCCATACACAGTGCAAATAGCACTCGAGTCTGTTCCCAGCAATTACAGTGTATTGGACTGAATAGGATCTACTGTTCTTTTCAGTTTCCTAAGCAGAGGTGAACTATATGGCCCATGTGTGTAGGAAGCACAGTTCTTTTGTTCTGAGCAAGTTCACTGTTCGGACCCCATAGGAAACACAGTAGAGTAGAAGAGTGCTCTTTTCTCAAAAGCAGAGTGCGTTTCATGTAAGGCGAGGTAGCGTTTGTTTCCCAGTATTAAATGGACTTGAATCACATGCAGTTTCTGGTCCTATGAGCAAGAGTTGTTTTCTGGTAAGGAAAGTCACTATTGCACTCCCATTGCCATACACAGTGCAAATAGCACTGGCGTCTGTTCCCATCAAGTACAGTGTATAGGACTGAAGAGGAGCTACTGTTCTTGTCAGTTTCCTAAGCAGAGTTGAACTAGATATGGCCCGTGTGTGTAGGAAGCTCAGTTCTTATGTTCTGAGCAAGCTCACCGTTCTGACCCTATGGAAAACACAGTAGAGTAGAAGAGTGCTCTTTTCTCAAAAGCAGAGTGTGTTTCTTGTAAGGCGAGCTAGATTTTGTTTCCCAGTCCTAAATGGAGTTGAGTCACATGCAGTTTGTTTCCTACGAGCAAGAGTTGTTTTCTGGTAAGACGAGTCATAATTGTGCTCCCATTGCCATACACAGTGCAAATAGCCCTCGCATCTGTTCCCAGCAAGTACAGTGTATTGGACTGAATAGGATCTACTGTTTTTTTCAGTTTCCTAAGCAGAGGTGAACTAGATATGGCCCATGTGTGTAGGAAGCACAGTTCTTTTGTTCTAAGCAAGCTCATTGTTCGGACCCCATAGGAAACACAGTAGAGTAGAAGAGTGCTCTTTTCTCAAAAGCAGAGTGTGTTTCTTGTAAGGCAAGCTAGTGTTTGTTTCCTAGTCCTAAATGCAATTGAATCACATGCAGTTTCTGGTTCTACAAACAAGAGTTGTTTTCTGGTAAGGAAAGTCACTATTGCGCTCCCATTGCCATTCACAGTGCAAATAGCACTGGCGTCTGCTCCCAGCAAGTCCAGTGTATTGGACAAAAGGGGATCTACTGTTCTTGTCAGGTTCCTAAGCAGAGTTGAACTAGATATGGCCCGTGTGTGTAGGAAGCACACTTCTTTTGTTCTGAGCAAGCTCACTGTTCTGGCCCTTTAGGAAACACAGTAGAGTAGAAGAGTGCTCTTTTCTCTAAAGCAGAGTGTGTTTCTTGTAGGGAAAGCTAGCGTTTGTTTCCTAGTCTTAATAGAGTTGAATCACATGCAGTTTCTGGTCCTACGAACAAGAGTTGTTTTCTGGTAAGGAAAGTCACTATTGTGCTCCCATTGCCATACACAGTGCAAATAGCACTCGCGTCTGTTCCCAGCAAGTACAGTGTTGGACTGAAGAGGAGCTACTGTTCTTGTCAGGTTCCTAAGCAGAGTTGAACTACATATGGTCTGTGTGTGTAGGAGGCACAGTACTTTTGTTCTGAGCAAGCTCACTGTTTGGACCCCATAGGAAACACAGTAGACTAGAAGAGTGCTTCTTTCTCTAAAGAAGGGTGTGTTTCTTGTAAGGCGAGGTAGCGTTTGTTTCCCAGTCCTAATAGGAGTTGAATCGCATGCAGTTTCTGTTACTATGAGCAAGAGTTGTTTTCTGGTAAGGAAAGTCACTATTGTGCTGCCATAGCCATACACAGGACAAATAGCACTGGCGTCTGTTGCCAGCAAGTACAGTGTATTGGACTGAAGAGGATCTACTGTTCTTCTCAGGTTCCTAAGCAGACTTGAACTAGATATGGCCGTGTGTGTAGGAAGCACAATTTTTTTTTTTCTGAGCAAACTCACTGTTTGGACCCCATAGGAAACACAGTAGAGTAGAAGAGTGCTCTTTTCTCTAAAGCAGAGCGTGTTTCTTGTAAGGCGAGCTAGCGTTTGTTTCCCAGTCCTAAATGGAGTTGAAACCCACGCAGTTTCTGGTACTAAGAGCAAGAGTTGTTTTATGGTAAAAATAGTCACTATTGCACTGCCATTGCCATACACAGGACAAATAGCACTGGCGTCTGTTAGCAGCAAGTACAGTGTATTGTACTAAAGGGGATCTAGTGTTCTTGTCAGGTTCCTAAGCAGAGTTGAACTAGATATGGCCCGTGTGTGTAGGAAGAACAGTTATTATGTTCTGAGCAAGCTCACTGTTCTGGCCCTATAGGAAACACAGTAAAGCAGAAGAGTGCTCTTTTCTCAAAAGCAGAGTGTGTTTCTTGTAAGGCGAGCTAGAGTTTGTTTCCCAGTCCTAAATGGAGTTGAATTCCATGAAGTTTCTGATACTATGAGCAAGAGTTGTTTTCTGGTAAGGAAAGTCACTATTGCACTGCCATTGCCATACACAGGACAAATAGCACTGGCGTCTGTTGCCAGCAAGTACAGTGTATTGGACTGAAGAGGATCTACTGTTCTTCTCAGGTTCCTAAGCAGACTTGAACTAGATATGGCCGTGTGTATAGGAAGCACAATTTTTTTTGTTCTGAGCAAGCTCACTGTTTGGACCCCATAGGAAACACAGTAGAGTAGAAGAGTGCTCTTTTCTCAAAAGCAGAGTGTGTTTCTTGTAAGGCGAACTAGCGTTTGTTTCCCAGTCCTAAATGGAGTTGAATCACATGCAGTTTCTGGTCCTAAGAGCAAGAGTTGTTTTCTGTTAAGGAAAGTCACTATTGCGCTCCCATTGCCATACTCAGTGCAAATAGCACTCTCGTCTGTTCCTAGCAAGTACAGTGTATCGGACTGAAGAGGAGCTCTTGTTCTTGTCAGTTTTCGAAGCAGAGTTGAACTAGATATGGCCCGTGTGTGTAGGAAGCACAGTTTTTTTTGTTCTGAGCAAGCTCACCGTTCTGGCCCTATGGAAAACACAGTAAAGCAGAAGAGTGCTCTTTTCTCAAAAGCAGAGTGTGTTTCTTGTAAGGCGAGCTAGAGTTTGTTTCCCAGTCCTAAATGGAGTTGAGTCACATGCAGTTTTTTGTCCTATGAGCAAGAGTTGTTTTCTGGTAAGACGAGTCACTATTGTGCTCCCATTGCCATACACAGTGCAAATAACACTCGCGTCTGTTCCCAGCTAGTACAGTGTTGGACTGAAGAGGAGCTACTGTTCTTGTCAGTTTCCTAAGCGGAGTTGAACTACATATGGTCCGTGTGTGTAGGAAGCACAGTTCTTTTGTTCTGAGCAAGCTCACTGTTTGGACCCCATAGGAAACACAGTAGACTAGAAGAGTGCTCCTTTCTCTAAAGCAGAGTGTGTTTCTTGTAAGGCGAGCTAGCATTTGTTTCCCAATCCTAAATGGAGTTGAATCCCATGCAGTTTTATGTACTAGGAGCAAGAGTTGTTTTCTGGTAAAGAAAGTCACTATTGCGCTGCCATTGCCATACACAGGACAAATAGCACAGGCGTCTGTTGCCAGCAAGTACAGTGTATTGGACTGAAGAGGAGCTACTGTTCTTGTCAGGTTCCTAAGCAGACTTGAACTAGATATGGCCGTGTGTGTAGGAATCACAATTTTGTTTGTTCTGAGCAAGCTCACTGTTTGGACGCCATAGGAAACACAGTAGAGTAGAAGAGTGCTCTTTTCTCTATAGCAGAGTGTGTATCTTGTAAGGCAAGCTAGCGTTTGTTTCCCAGTCCTAAATGGAGGTGAAACACATGCAGTTTCTGGTCCTATGAGCAAGAGTTCTTTTATGGTAAGAATAGTCACTATTGCGCTGCCATTGCCATACACAGGACAAATAGCACTTGCGTCTGTTCCCAGCAAGTACAGTGTATTGGACTAAAGGGGATCTACTGTTCTTGTCAGGTTCCTAAGCAGAGTTGAACTAGATATGACCCGTGTGTGTAGGAAGCACAGTTATTATGTTCTGAACAAGCTCACTGTTCTGGGCCTATAGGAAACACAGTAGAGTAGAAGAGTGCTCTTTTCTCTAAAGCAGAGTGTGTTTCTTGTAAGGCAAGCTAGCGTTTGTTTCCTAGTCCTAAATGGAGTTGAATCACATGCAGTTTCTGGTCCTACGAACAAGAGTTGTTTTCTGGTAAGGAAAGTCACGGTTGTGCTCCCGTTGCCATACACAGTGCAAATAGCACTCGCGTCTGTTCCCAGCAAGTACAGTGTTGGACTGAAGAGCAGCTACTCTTCTTGTCATGTTCCTAAGCAGAGTTGAACTACATATGGTCCGTGTGTGTAGGAAGCACAGTTCTTTTGTTCTGAGCAAGCTCACTGTTTGGACCCCATAGGAAACACAGTATTGTAGAAGAGTGCTCTTTTTTCTAAAGCAGAGTGTGTTTCTTGTAAGGCGAGCTAGCGTTTGTTTCCCAGTCCTAAATGGAGTTGAAACACATGCAGTTTCTGGTACTATGAGCAAGAGTTGGATTCTGGTAAGGAAAGTCACTATTGCGCTCCCATTGCCATACACAGGACAAATAGCACTGGCATCTGTTGCCAGCAAGTACAGTGTATTGGACTGAAGAGGAGCTACTGTTCTTGTCAGATTCCTAAGCAGACTTGAACTAGATATGGCCATGTGTGTAGGAAGCACAGTTCTTTTGTTCTGAGCAAGCTCACTGTTTGGACCCCATAGGAAACACAGTAGAGTAGAAGAGTACTCTTTTCTCAAAAGCAGAGTGTGTTTCATGTAAGGCGAGCTAGCATTTTTTGCCAGTCCTAAATGGAGTTGAATCACATGCACTTTCTGGTCCTAGGAGCAAGAGTTGTATTCTGGTAAATAAAGTCCCTATTGCGCTCCCATTGCCATATACAGTGCAAATAGCACTCGCGTCTGTTCCCAGCAAGTACAGTGTATCAGACTGAAGAGGAGCTACTGTTCTTGTCAATTTCCTAAGCAGAGTTGAACTAGATATGGCCCGTGTGTGTAGGAAGCACACGTATTATGTTCTGAGCAAGCTCACTGTTCTGGCCCTATAGGAAACACAGTAGAGTAGAAGAGTGCTCTTTTCTCAAAAGCAGGGTGTGTTTCTTGTAAGGCAAGCTAGTGTTTTTTTCCCAGTCCTAAATGGAGTTGAATCACATGCAGTTTCTGGTCCTACGAGCAAGAGTTGATTTCTGTTAAGGAAAGTCACTATTGCGCTCCCATTTCCATACACAGTGCAAATAGCACTCGCGTCTGATCCCAGCAAGTACAGTGTATGGGACTGAACAGAAGCTACTGTTCTTTCAGTTTCCTAAGCAGAGTTGAACTAGATATGCCCCGTGTGTGTAGGAAGCACAGTTCTTTTGTTCTGAGCAACTTCACCGTTCTGACCCTATGGGAAACACAGTAGAGTAGAAGAGAGCTCTTTTCTCTAAAGCAGAGTGTGTTTCTTATAAGGCGAGCTAGAGTTTGTTTCCCAGTCCTAAATGGAGTTGAGTCACATGCAGTTTTTTGTCCTACGAGCAAGAGTTGTTTTCTGGTAAGACAAGTCACTATTGTGCTCCCATTGCCATACACAGTGCATATAGCACTCGCCTCTGTTCCCAGCAAATACAGTGTATTGGACTGAATAGGATCTACTGTTCTTTTCAGTTTCCTAAGCAGAGGTGAACTAGATATTGCCCATGTGTGTAGGAAGCACAGTTCTTTTGTTCTGAGCAAGCTCACTCTTCTGACCCCATAGGAAACACAGTAGATTAGAAGAGTGCTCCTTCCTCTAAAGCAGAGTGTGTTTCTTGTAAGGCGAGCTAGCGTTTGTTTCCCAGTCCTAAATGGAGTAGAATATCATGCCGTTTCTGGTCCTATGAGCAAGAGTTGTTTTCTGGTAAGGAAAGTCACTGTTGTGCTGCCATTGCCATACACAGGACAAATAGCACTAGCGTCTGTTGCCAGCAAGTACAGTGTATTGGACTGAAGAGGATCTACTGTTCTTGTCAGGTTCCTAAGCAGACTTGAACTAGATATGGCCGTGTGTGTAGGAAGCACAATTTTTTTTGTTCTCAGCAAGCTCACTGTTTGGACCCCATAGGAAACACAGTAGAGTAGAAGAGTGCTCTTTTCTCAAAAGCAGACTGTGTTTCTTGTAAGGCAAGCTAGCGTTTGTTTCCCAGTCCTAAATGGAGTTGAATCACATGCAGTTTCTGGTCCTACGAGCAAGAGTTGTTTTCTGGTAAGGAAAGTCACTATTGCGCTCCCATTGCCATACTCAGTGCAAATAGCACTCTCGTCTGTTCCTAGCAAGTACAGTGTATTGGACTGAAGAGGAGCTACTGTTCTTCTCAGTTTCTTAAGCAGAGTTGAACTAGATATGCCCCGTGTGTGTAGGAAGCACAGTTCTTTTGTTCTAAGCAAGCTCACTGTTCTGGCCCTATGGGAAACACAATAGAGTAGAAGAGTGTTCTTTTCTCAAAAGCAGAGTGTGTTTCTTGTAAGGCGAGCTAGAGTTTGTTTCCCAGTCCTAAATGGAGTTGAGTCACATGCAGTTTTTTGTCCTATGAGCAAGAGTTGTTTTTGGTAAGACGAGTCACTATTGTGCTTCAATTGCCCTACACAGTGCATATAGCACTCGCGTCTGTTCCCAGCAAGTACAGTGTATTGGACTGAAGAGGATCTACTGTTCTTTTCAGTTTCCTAAGCAGAGTTTAACTAGATATGGCCCATGTGTGTAGGAAGCACAGTTCATTTGTTCTGAGCAAGCTCACTGTTTGGACCCCATAGGAAACACAGTAGAGTAGAAGAGTGATCTTTTCTCAAAAGCAGACTGTGTTTCTTGTAAGGCGAGCTAGCATTTGTTTCCCAGTCCTAAATGGATTTGAATCACATGCAGTTTCTGGTTCTACGAGCAAGAGTTGTTTTCTGGTAAGGAAAGTCACTATTGCACTCCCATTGCCATACACAGTGCAAGTAGCACTCCCGTCTGTTCCTAAAAAGTACAGTGTATTGGACTGAAGAGGAGCTACTGTTCTTCTCAGTTTCCTAAGCAGAGTTGAACTAGATATGCCCCGTGTGTGTAGGAAGCACAGTTCTTTTGTTCTGAGCAAGCTCACTGTTCTGGCCCTATGGGAAACACAGTAGAGTAGAAGAGTTTTCTTTTCTCAAAAGCAGAGTGTGTTTCTTGTAAGGCGAGCTAGAGTTTGTTTCCCAGTCCTAAATGTAGTTGAGTCACATGCAGTTTTTTGTTCTATGAGCAAGAGTTGTTTTCTAGTAAGACGAGTCACTACTGTGCTCCAATTGCCCTACACAGTGCAAATAGCACTCGCGTCTGATCCCATCAAGTAAAGTGTATTGGACTGAAGAGGATCTACTGTTCTTTTCAGTTTCCTAAGCAGAGTTGAACTAGATATGGCCCATGTGTGTAGGAAGCACAGTTCTTTTGTTCTGAGCAAGCTCACTGTTTGGACCCCATAGAAAACACAGTAGAGTAGAAGAGTGCTCTTTTATCAAAAGCAGAGTGTGTTTCATGTAAGGCGAGCTAGCATTTGTTTCCCAGTCCTAAATGGAGTTGAATCACATGCACTTTCTGGTCCTATGAACAAGAGTTGTTTTCTATTAAGGAAAGTCACTATTGCACTCCCATTGCCATACACAGTGCAAATAGCACTCCCGTCTGTCCTAGCAAGTATAGTGTATTGGACTGAAGAGGAGCTACTGTTCTTCTCAGTTACCTAAGCAGAGTTGAACTAGATATGACCCGTGTGTGTAGGAAGCACAGTTCTTTTGTTCTGAGCAAGCTCACTGTTCTGGCCCTATAGGAAACACAGTAGAGTAGAAGAGTGCTCTTTTCTCTAAAGCAGAGTGAGTCTTGTAAGGCAAGCTAGCGTTTGTTTCCCAGTCCTAAAGAGTTGAAACACATGCAGTTTCTGGTCCTGCGAGCAAGAGTTATTTTATGGTAAGAATAGTCACTATTGCGCTGCCATTGCCATACACCGGACAAATAGCACTGGCGTCTGTTCCCCGCAAGTACAGTGTACTGGACTAAAGAGGATCTACTGTTCTTGTCAGGTTCCTAAGCAGAGTTGAACTAGATATGGCCCGTGTGTGTAGGAAGCACAGTTATTATGTTCTGAGCAAGCTCACTGTTCGGGCCCTATGGGAAACAAAGTAGAGTAGAAGAGTGCTCTTTTCTCAAAAGCAGAGTGTGTTTCTTGTAAGGCGAGCTACCGTTTCTTTCCCAGTCCTAAATGGAGTTGAGTCACATGCAGTTTTTTGTCCTACAAGCAAGAGTTGTTTTCTGGTAAGACGAGTCACTATTGTGCTCCCATTGCCATACACAGTGCAAATAGCCCTCGCGTCTCTTCCCAGCAAGTACAGTGTATTGGACTGAATAGGATCTACTGTTCTTTTCAGTTTCCTAAGCAGAGGTGAACTAGATATGTCCCATGTGTGTAGGAAGCACAGTTCTTTTGTTCTGAGCAAGCTCACTATTCGGACCCCATAGGAAAAACAGTAGAGTAGAAGAGTGCTCTTTTCTCAAAAGCAGAGTGTGTTTCATGTAAGGCGAGGTAGCGTTTGTTTCCCAGTCCTAAATGGAGTTGAATCACATGCAGTTTCTGCTCCTATGAGCAAGAGTTGTTTTCTGGTAAGGAAAGTCACTATTATGCTCCCATTGCCATACACAGTGCAAATCGCACTCCCTTCTGTTCCCAGCAAGTACAGTGTATGGGACTGAACAGGAGCTACTGTTCTTGTCAGTTTCCTAAGCAGAGTTTAACTAGATATGGCCCGTGTGTAGGAAGCACAGTTCTTTTGTTCTGAGCAAGCTCACTCTTCTGGCCCTATAGGAACACAGTAGAGTAGAAGAGTGCTCTCTTCTCTAAAGCAGAGTGTGTTTCTTGTAAGGCGAGGTAGCGTTTGTTTCCCAGTCCTAAATGGAGTTGAATCACATGAAGTTTCTGGTCCTATAAGCAAGAGTTGTTTTATGGTAAGAATTGTCACTATTGCACTGCCTTTGCCATACACAGGACAAATAGCACTGGCGTCTGTTCCCAGCAAGTACAGTGTATTGGACTGAAGAGGATCTACAGTTCTTGTCAGGTTCCTAAGCAGAGTTGAACTAGATATGGCCCGTGTGTGCAGGAAGCACAGTTATTATGTTCTGAGCAAGCTCACCGTTCTGGCCCTATAGGAAACACAGTAGAGAAGAAGAGTGCTCTTTTCTCAAAAGCAGAGTGTGTTTCTTGTAAGGCAAGCTAGCGTTTTTTTCCCAGTCCTAAATGGAGTTGAATCACATGCAGTTGTTGGTCCCAGGAGCAAGGGTTGTTTTCTGGTAAGGAAAGTCACTATTGCGCTCCCATTGCCATACGCAGTACAAATAGCACTGGCGTCTGTTGCCAGCAAGTACAGTGTATTGGACTGAAGAGGAGCTACTGTTCTTGTCAGTTTCCTAAGCAGAGTTGAACTAGATATTGCCCGTGTGTGTAGGAAGCACAGTTCTTTTGTTCTGAGCAAGCTCACTGTTCGGACCCCATAGGAAACACAGTAGAGTAGAAGAGTGCTCTTTTCTCAAAAGCAGACAGTGTTTCTTGTAAGGCGAGCTAGCGTTTGTTTCCCAGTCCTAAATGGAGTTGAGTCACATGCAGTTTTTTGTCCTATGAGCAAGAGTTGTTTTCTGGTAAGACGAGTCACTATTGTGCTCCAATTGCCCTACACAGTGCAAAAAGCACTCGCGTCTGTTCTCGGCAAGTACAGTGTATTGGACTGAAGAGGATCTACTGTTCTTTTCAGTTTCCTAAGCAGAGTTGAACTAGATATGGCCCATGTGTGTAGGAAGCACAGTTGTTTTGTTCTGAGCAAGCTTATTGTTTGGACCCCATAGGAAAAACAGTAGAGTAGAATAGTGCTCTTTTCTCAAAATCAGAGAGTCTTTCTTGTAAGGCGAGCTAGTGTTTGTTTCCCAGTTCTAAATGGAGTTTAATCCCATGCAGTTTCTGGTCCTATGAGCAAGAGTTGTTTTCTGGTAAGGAAAGTCCCTATTGCGCTCCCATTGCCATACACAGTGCAAATAGCACTCCCGTCTGTTCCCAGCAAGTACAGTGTATGGGACTGAAGAGGAGCTACTGTTCTTGTCAGTTTCCTAAGCAGAGTTGAACTAGATATGGCCCGTGTGTAGGAAGCACAGTTCTTTTGTTCTGAGCAAGCTCACTCTTCTGGCCCTATAGGAACACAGTAGAGTAGAAGAGTGCTCTCTTCTCTAAAGCAGAGTGTGTTTCTTGTAAGGCGAGCTAGCGTTTGTTTCCCAGTCCTAAATGGAGTTGAATCACATGAAGTTTCTGATCCTATGAGCAAGAGTTGTTTTATGGTAAGAATAGTCACTATTGCACTGCCTTTGCCATACACAGGACAAATAGCACTGGCGTCTGTTCCCAGCAAGTACAGTGTATTGGACTGAAGAGGATCTACAGTTCTTGTCAGGTTCCTAAGCAGAGTTGAACTAGATATGGCCCGTGTGTGCAGGAAGCACAGTTATTATGTTCTGAGCAAGCTCACTGTTCTGGCCCTATAGGAAACACAGTAGAGTAGAAGAGTGCTCTTTTCTCAAAAGCAGAGTGTGTTTCTTGTAAGGCAAGCTAGCGTTTTTTTCCCAGTCCTAAATGGAGTTGAATCACGTGCAGTTGTTGGTCCCAGGAGCAAGAGTTGTTTTCTGGTAAGGAAAGTCACTATTGCGCTCCCATTGCCATACGCAGTACAAATAGCACTGGCGTCTGCTGCCAGCAAGTACAGTGTATTGGACTGAAGAGGAGCTACTGTTCTTGTCAGTTTCCTAAGCAGAGTTGAACTAGATATTGCCCGTGAGTGTAGGAAGCACAGTTCTTTTGTTCTGAGCAAGCTCACTGTTCGGACCCAATATGAGACACAGTAGAGAAGAAGAGTGCTCTTTTCTCTAAAGCAGAGTGTGTTTATTGTAAGGCGAGCTAGCGTTTGTTTCCCAGTCCTAAATGGAGTTGAGTCACATGCAGTTTTTTGTCCTATGAGCAAGAGTTGTTTTCTGGTAAGACGAGTCACTATTGTGCTCCCATTGCCATACACAGTGCAAATAGCACTCGCGTCTGTTCCCCGCAAGTACAGTGTATTGGACTGAATAGGATCTACTGTTCTTTTCAGTTTCCTAAGCAGATTTGAACTAGATATGTCCCATGTGTGTAGGAAGCACAGTTCTTTTGTTCTGAGCAAGCTCATTGTTTGGACCCCATAGGAAACACAGTAGAGTAGAATAGTGCTCTTTTCTCAAAATCAGAGAGTCTTTCTTGTAAGGTGAGCTAGTGTTTGTTTCCCAGTCCTAATTGGAGTTGAATCCCATGCAGTTTCTGGTCCTATGAACAAGAGTTGTTTTCTGGTAAGGAAAGTCACTATTGCGCTCCCATTGCCATACACAGTGCAATAGCACTCGCGTGTGATCCCAGCAAGTACAGTGTATCGGACTGAAGAGGAGCTACTGTTCTTGTCAGTTTCCTAAGCAGAGTTGAACTAGATATGTCCCATGTGTGTAGGAAGCACAGTTCTTTTGTTCTGAGCAAGCTAACTGTTCGGAACCCATAGGAAACACAGTAGAGTAGATGAGTGCTCTTTTCTCAAAAGCAGAGTGTGTTTCCTGTAAGGCGAGGTAGCGTTTGTTTCCCAGTCCTAAATGGAGTTGAATCACATGCAGTTTCTGGTCCTACGAGCAAGAGTTGTTTTCTGGTAAGGAAAGTCACTATTGCACTCCCATTGCCATACACAGTGCAAATAGCACTGGCGTCTGTTCCCAGCAAGTACAGTGTATCGGACTGAAGAGGAGCTACTGTTCTTGTCAGTTTCCTAAGCAGAGTTGAACTAGATATGGCCTGTGTGTGTAGGAAGCTCAGTTCTTATGTTCTGAGCAAGCTCACTGTTCTGGCCCTATAGGAAACACATTAGAGTAGAAGAGTGCTCTTTTCTCTAAAGCAGAGTGAGTTTCTTGTAGGGAAGCTATCGTTTGTTTCCCAGTCCTAAATGGAGTTGAATCACATGCAGTTTCTGCTCCTATGAGCAAGAGTTGTTTTCTGGTAAGGAAAGTCACTATTATGCTCCCATTGCCATACACAGTGCAAATAGCACTCGCGTCTGTTCCCAGCAAGTACAGTGTATTGGACTGAATAGGAGCTACTGTTCTTGTCAGTTTCCTAAGCAGAGTTGAACTGCATATGATCCGTGTGTGTACGAAGCACAGTTCTTTTGTATTGAGCAAGCTTACTTTTTGGACCCCATAGGAAACACAGTAGACTAGAATAGTGCTCTTTTCTCTAAACCAGAGTGTTTTTCTTGTAAGGCGAGCTAGCGTTTGTTTCCCAGCCCTAAATTTAGTTGAATCCCATGCAGTTTCTGGTACTATGAGCAAGAGTTGTTTTCTGGTAAGGAAAGTCACTATTGCGCTACCATTGCCATACACAGGTCAAATAGCACTGGCGTCTGTTGCCAGCAAGTACAGTGTATTGGACTGAAGAGGATCTACTGTTCTTTTCAGGTTCCTAAGCAGACATGAACTAGACATGGCCGTGTGTGTAGGAAGCACAATTTTTTTGTTCTGAGCAAGCTCACTGTTCTGGCCCTATAGGAAACACAGTAGAGTAGATGAGTGCTCTTTTCTCAGAAGCAGAGTGTGTTTCTTGTAAGGCAAGCTAGCATTTGTTTCCCAGTCCTAAATGCAGTTGAATTAAATGCACTTTCTGGTCCTACGAGCAAGAGTTGTTTTCTGGTAAGAAGAGTCACTATTGCGCTCCCATTGCCATACACTGGGCAAATAGCACTCGCGTCTGTTCCCAGCAAGTACAGTGTATTGGACTGAATAGGAGCTACTGTTGTTGTCAGTTTTCTAAGCAGAGTTAAACTAGATATGGCCCGTGAGTGTCGGAAGCACAGTTCTTTTGTTCTTAGCAAGCTCACTGTTCGGACCCCATAAAAAACACAGTACAGTAGATGAGTGCTCTTTTCTCAAAAGCAGAATATATTTCTTTTAAGGCGAGCTAGTGTTTGTTTCCCAGTCCTAAATGGAGTTGAATCACATGCAGTTTCTGGTCCTACCAGCAAGAGTTGTTTTCTGGTAAGAAGAGTCACTATTGTGCTCCCATTGTCACACACAGGGCAAATAGCACTCGCGTCTGTTCCCAGCAAGTACAGTGTATTGGACTGAGGAGGAACTCCTTTTCTTGTCAGTTTCCTAAGCAGAGTTGAACTAGATATGGCCCGTGTGTGTAGGAAGCACAGTTTTTTTGTTGTGAGCAAGCTCACTGTTCGGACACCATAGGAAACACAGTAGAGTAGAAGAGTGCTCCTTTTTCAAATGCAGGGTGTGTTTCTTTTAAGGCAATCTAGCCTTTGTTTCCCAGTCCTAAATGGAGTTGAAATACACATGCAGTTTCTGGTCCTAGGAGCAAGAGTTGTTTTCTGGTAAGAAGAGTCACTATTCCGCTCCCGTTGCCATACACAGTACAAATAGCACTCGCGTCTGTTCTCAGCAATACAGTGTATTGGACTCAAGAGGAGCTACTGTTCTTGTCACTTTCCTAAAAAGAGTTGAACTAGGTATGGCCCGAGTGTGTAGGAAGCACAGTTCTTTTGTTCTGAGCAAGATCACTGTTCGGACCCCATAGGAAACACAGTAGTCTACAAGAGTGCTCTTTTCTCAAAAGCAGAGTGTGTTTCTTGTAAAGCGAGCTAGTGTTTTTTTCCCGGGCCTAAATGGAGTTGAATCACATGCAGTTTCTTGTCCTACGAGCAAGAGTTGTTTTCTGGTAAGAAGAGTCACTATTGCGCTCCCATTGTCATATACAGGGCAAATAGTACTGGCGTCTTTTTCCAGCATGTATAGTTTATTGGACTAAAGAGGATCTACTCTTCTTGTCAGGTTAATAAGCAGAGTTTAACTAGATATGGTCCGTGTGTGTAGGAAGCACAGTTCTTTTGTTCTGAGCAAGCTCACTGTTTGGACCCCATAGAAAACACAGTAGAGTAGAAGAGTGCTCTTTCCTCAAAAGCAGAGTATGTTACTTGTAAGGCGAGCTAGCGTTTGTTTCCCAGTCCTAAATGGAGTTGAGTCACATGCAGTTTTTTGTCCTATGAGCAAGAGTTGTTTTCTGGTAAGACGAGTCACTATTGTGCTCCAATTGCCCTACACAGTGCAAATAGCACTCGTGTCTGTTCCCGGCAAGTACAGTGTATTGGACTGAAGAGGATCTACTGTTCTTTTCAGTTTCCTAAGCAGAGTTGAACTAGATATGGCCCATGTGTGTAGGAAGCACAGTTGTTTTGTTCTGAGCAAGCTTATTGTTTGGACCCCATAGGAAAAACAGTAGAGTAGAATAGTGCTCTTTTCTCAAAATCAGAGAGTCTTTCATGTAAGGCGAGCTAGTGTTTGTTTCCCAGTCCTAAATGGAGTTTAATCCCATCCATGCAGTTTCTGGTCCTATGAGCAAGAGTTGTTTTCTGGTAAGGAAAGTCCCTATTGCGCTCCCATTGCCATACACAGTGCAAATAGCACTCCCGTCTGTTCCCAGCAAGTACAGTGTATGGGACTGAAGAGGAGCTACTGTTCTTGTCAGTTTCCTAAGCAGAGTTGAACTAGATATGGCCCGTGTGTAGGAAGCACAGTTCTTTTGTTCTGAGCAAGCTCACTCTTCTGGCCCTATAGGAACACAGTAGAGTAGAAGAGTGCTCTCTTCTCTAAAGCAGAGTGTGTTTCTTGTAAGGCGAGCTAGCGTTTGTTTCCCACTCCTAAATGGAGTTGAATCACATGAAGTTTCTGATCCTATGAGCAAGAGTTGTTTTATGGTAAGAATAGTCACTATTGCACTGCCTTTGCCATACACAGGACAAATAGCACTGGCGTCTGTTCCCAGCAAGTACAGTGTATTGGACTTAAGAGGATCTACTGTTCTTGTCAGGTTCCTAAGCAGAGTTGAACTAGATATGGCCCGTGTGTGTAGGAAGCACAGTTATTATGTTCTGAGCAAGCTCACTGTTCTGGCCCTATAGGAAACACAGTAGAGTAGAAGAGTGCTCTTTTCTCAAAAGCAGAGTGTGTTTCTTGTAAGGCAAGCTAGCGTTTTTTTCCCAGTCCTAAATGGAGTTGAATCACATGCAGTTGTTGGTCCCAGGAGCAAGAGTTGTTTTCTGGTAAGGAAAGTCACTATTGCGCTCCCATTGCCATACGCAGTACAAATAGCACTGGCGTCTGCTGCCAGCAAGTACAGTGTATTGGACTGAAGAGGAGCTACTGTTCTTGTCAGTTTCCTAAGCAGAGTTGAACTAGATATTGCCCGTGAGTGTAGGAAGCACAGTTCTTTTGTTCTGAGCAAGCTCACTGTTCGGACCCAATATGAGACACAGTAGAGAAGAAGAGTGCTCTTTTCTCTAAAGCAGAGTGTGTTTCTTGTAAGGCGAGCTAGCGTTTGTTTCCCAGTCCAAAATGGAGTTGAAAAACATGCAGTTTCTGGTCCTACATACAAGAGTTGTGTTCTGGTAAGGAATGTCACTATTGAGCTCCCATTGCCATACACAGTGCAAATAGCACTCACGTCTGTTCCCAGCAAGTACAGTGTTGGACTGAAGAGGAGCTACTGTTCTTGTCAGGTTCCTAAGCAGAGTTGAACTACATATGGTTCGTGTGTGTAGGAAGCACAATTCTTTATTCAGAGCAAGCTCACTGTTTGGACCCCATAGGAAACACAGTAGACTAGAAGAGTGCTCTTTTCTCTAAAGCAGAGTGTTTTTCTTGAAAGGCAAGCTAGCGTTTTTTTCCCAGTCCTAAATGGAGTTGAATCCCATGCAGTTTCTGGTACTATGAGCAAGAGATGTTTTCTGGTAAGGAAAGTCACTATTGCACTGCCATTGTTATACACAGGACAAATAGCACTGGCATCTGTTGCCAGCAAGTAAAGTGTATTGGACTGAAGAGGATCTACTGTTCTTGTCAGGTTCCTAAGCAGACTTGAACTAGATATGGCCCTTTGTGTAGGAAGCACAGTTTTTTTTGTTCTGAGCAAGCTCACTGTTCGGACCCCATAGGAAACACAGTAGAGTAGAAGAGTGCTCTTTTCTCAAAAGCAGACTGTGTTTCTTGTAAGGCGAGCTAGCGTTTGTTTCCCAGTCCTAAATGGAGGTGAGTCACATGCAGTTTTTTGTCCTATGAGCAAGAGTTGTTTTCTGGTAAGACGAGTCACTATTGTGCTCCAATTGCCCTACACAGTGCAAATAGCACTCGCGTCTGTTCCCCGCAAGTACAGTGTATTGGACTGAATAGGATCTACTGTTCTTTTCAGTTTCCTAAGCAGATTTGAACTAGATATGGCCCATGTGTGTAGGAAGCACAGTTCTTTTGTTCTGAGCAAGTTCATTGTTTGGACCCCATAGGAAACACAGTAGAGTAGAATAGTGCTCTTTTCTCAAAATCAGAGAGTCTTTCTTGTAAGGTGAGCTAGTGTTTGTTTCCCAGTCCTAATTGGAGTTGAATCCCATGCAGTTTCTGGTCCTATGAACAAGAGTTGTTTTCTGGTAAGGAAAGTCACTATTGTGCTCCCATTGCCATACACAGTGCAATAGCACTCGCGTGTGATCCCAGCAAGTACAGTGTATCGGACTGAAGAGGAGCTACTGTTCTTGTCAGTTTCCTAAGCAGAGTTGAACTAGATATGTCCCATGTGTGTAGGAAGCACATTTCTTTTGTTCTGAGCAAGCTAACTGTTCGGAACCCATAGGAAACACAGTAGAGTAGATGAGTGCTCTTTTCTCAAAAGCAGAGTGTGTTTCCTGTAAGGCGAGGTAGCGTTTGTTTCCCAGTCCTAAATGGAGTTGAATCACATGCAGTTTCTGGTCCTACGAGCAAGAGTTGTTTTCTGGTAAGGAAAGTCACTATTGCACTCCCATTGCCATACACAGTGCAAATAGCACTGGCGTCTGTTCCCAGCAAGTACAGTGTATTGGACTGAAGAGGATCTACTGTTCTTGTCAGTTTCCTAAGCAGAGTTGAACTAGATATGGCCTGTGTGTGTAGGAAGCTCAGTTCTTATGTTCTGAGCAAGCTCACTGTTCTGGCCCTATAGGAAACACATTAGAGTAGAAGAGTGCTCTTTTCTCTAAAGCAGAGTGAGTTTCTTGTAGGGAAGCTAGCGTTTGTTTCCCAGTCCTAAATGGAGTTGAATCACATGCAGTTTCTGCTCCTATGAGCAAGAGTTGTTTTCTGGTAAGGAAAGTCACTATTATGCTCCCATTGCCATACACAGTGCAAATAGCACTCGCGTCTGTTCCCAGCAAGTACAGTGTATTGGACTGAATAGGAGCTACTGTTCTTGTCAGTTTCCTAAGCAGAGTTGAACTGCATATGATCCGTGTGTGTACGAAGCACAGTTCTTTTGTATTGAGCAAGCTTACTTTTTGGACCCCATAGGAAACACAGTAGACTAGAATAGTGCTCTTTTCTCTAAACCAGAGTGTTTTTCTTGTAAGGCGAGCTAGCGTTTGTTTCCCAGGCCTAAATTTAGTTGAATCCCATGCAGTTTCTGGTACTATGAGCAAGAGTTGTTTTCTGGTAAGGAAAGTCACTATTGCGCTGCCATTGCCATACACAGGTCAAATAGCACTGGCGTCTGTTGCCAGCAAATACAGTGTATTGGACTGAAGAGGATCTACTGTTCTTGTCAGGTTCCTAAGCAGACATGAACTAGACATGGCCGTGTGTGTAGGAAGCACAATTTTTTTGTTCTGAGCAAGCTCACTGTTCTGGCCCTATAGGAAACACAGTAGAATAGATGAGTGCTCTTTTCTCAGAAGCAGAGTGTGTTTCTTGTAAGGCAAGCTAGCATTTGTTTCCCAGTCCTAAATGCAGTTGAATTAAATGCACTTTCTGGTCCTACGAGCAAGAGTTGTTTTCTGGTAAGAAGAGTCACTATTGCGCTCCCATTGCCATACACTGGGCAAATAGCACTCGCGTCTGTTCCCAGCAAGTACAGTGTATTGGACTGAATAGGAGCTACTGTTGTTGTCAGTTTTCTAAGCAGAGCTAAAATAGATATGGCCCGTGAGTGTCGGAAGCGCAGTTCTTTTGTTCTTAGCAAGCTCACTGTTCGGACCCCATAGAAAACACAGTACAGTAGATGAGTGCTCTTTTCTCAAAAGCAGAATATATTTCTTTTAAGGCGAGCTAGTGTTTGTTTCCCAGTCCTAAATGGAGTTGAATCACATGCAGTTTCGGGTTCTACATGCAAGAGTTGCTTTCTGGTAAGAAAAGTCACTATTGTGCTCCCATTGTCACACACAGTGCAAATAGCACTAGCGTCTGTTCCCAGCATGTACAGTGTATTGGACTGAAGAGGATCTACTGTTCTTGTCAGGTTCCTAAGCAGAGTTGAACTAGATATGGCCCTTGTGTGTAGGAAGCACAGTGCTTTTGTTCTGAGCAAGCTCACTGTTCTGGCCCTATAGGAAACACAGTAGAGTACAAGAGTGCTTTTTTCTCTAAAGCAGAGTGTGTTTCTTTTAAGTCGAGCTAGCATTTGTTTCCCAGTCCTAAATGGAGTTGGAATACACATGCAGTTTCTGGTCCTACGAGCAAGAGTTTTTTTCTGGTAAGAAGAGTCACTATTGCGCTCCCTTTGCCATACACAGTGCAAATAGCACTCGAGTCTGTTCCCAGCAAGTACAGTGTATTGGACTGAAGAGGAGCTACGGTTCTAGTCAGTTTCCTATGCAGAGTTGAACTAGATAAGGCCCGTGTGTGTAGGAAGCACAGTTCTTTTGTTCTGAGCAAGCTCACTGTTCGGACCCCATAGAAAACACAGTACAGTAGATGAGTGCTCTTTTCTCAAAAGCAGAGTATGTTTCTTGTAAGGCGAGCAAGCGTTTGTTTCCCAGTCCTAAATGGAGTTGAATCACATGCAGTTTCTGGTCCTACCAGCAAGAGTTGTTTTCTGGTAAGAAGAGTCACTATTGTGCTCCCATTGTCACACACAGGGCAAATAGCACTCGCGTCTGTTCCCAGCAAGTACAGTGTATTGGACTGAGGAGGAACTCCTTTTCTTGTCAGTTTCCTAAGCAGAGTTGAACTAGATATGGCCCGTGTGTGTAGGAAGCACAGTTTTTTTGTTGTGAGCAAGCTCACTGTTCGGACACCATAGGAAACACAGTAGAGTAGAAGAGTGCTCCTTTTTCAAATGCAGGGTGTGTTTCTTTTAAGGCAATCTAGCCTTTGTTTCCCAGTCCTAAATGGAGTTGAAATACACATGCAGTTTCTGGTCCTAGGAGCAAGAGTTGTTTTCTGGTAAGAAGAGTCACTATTCCGCTCCCGTTGCCATACACAGTACAAATAGCACTCGCGTCTGTTCTCAGCAATACAGTGTATTGGACTCAAGAGGATCTACTGTTCTTGTCAGGTTCCTAAGCAGAGTTGAACTAGATATGGCCCGTGTGTGTAGGAAGCACAGTTATTATGTTCTGAGCAAGCTCACTGTTCTGGCCCTATAGGAAACACAGTAGAGTAGAAGAGTACTCTTTTCTCAAAAGCAGAGTGTGTTTCTTGTAAGGCAAGCTAGTGTTTTTTTCCCAGTCCTAAATGGAGTTCAATCCCATGCAGTTTCTGGTCCTATGAGCAAGAGTTGTTTTCTGGTAAGGAAAGTCACTATTGTGCTCCCATTGCCATACACAGTGCAATAGCACTCGCGTCTGATCCCAGCAAGTACAGTGTATCGGACTGAAGAAAAGCTACTGTTCTTGTCAGTTTCCTAAGCAGAGTTGAACTAGATATGGCCCGTGTGTCTAGGAAGCACAGTTTTTATGTTCTGAGCAAGCTCACTGTTCTGGCTCTATAGGAAACACAGTAGAGTAGAAGAGTGCTCTTTTCTCAAAAGCAGAGTGTGTTTCTTGTAAGGCGAGCTACCACTTGTTTCCCAGTCCTAAATGGTGTTGAATCACATGCAGTTTCTGGTCCTAAGAGAAAGAGTTGTTTTCTGGTTAAGAAGAGTCACTATTGTGCTCCCATTGTCATACACAGGGCAAATAGCACTGGCGTCTGTTCCCAGCCTGTACACTGTATTGGACTGAAGAGGATCTATTTTTCTTGTCAGTTTCCTAAGCAGAGTTGAACTGGATATATCCCGTGTGTGTAGGAAGCACAGTTCTTTTGTTCTGAGCAAGCTCACTGTTCTGGCCCTATAGGAAACACAATAGAGTAAAGAGTGCTCTTTTCTCAAAAGCAGAGTGTGTTTCTTGTAAGACGACCTAGCTTTTTTTTCCCAGTCCTAAATGGAGTTGAATCACATGCAGTTTCTGGTTTTTCGAGCAACAGTTGTTTTCTGGTAAGAAGAATCACTATTGCGCTCCCGTTGCCATACACAGTACAAATAGCACTCGCGTCTGTTCTCAGCAATACAGTGTATTGGACTCAAGAGGATCTACTGTTCTTGTCAGGTTCCTAAGCAGAGTTGAACTAGATATGGCCCGTGTGTGTAGGAAGCACAGTTATTATGTTCTGAGCAAGCTCACTGTTCTGGCCCTATAGGAAACACAGTAGAGTAGAAGAGTACTCTTTTCTCAAAAGCAGAGTGTGTTTCTTGTAAGGCAAGCTAGTGTTTTTTTCCCAGTCCTAAATGGAGTTCAATCCCATGCAGTTTCTGGTCCTATGAGCAAGAGTTGTTTTCTGGTAAGGAAAGTCACTATTGTGCTCCCATTGCCATACACAGTGCAATAGCACTCGCGTCTGATCCCAGCAAGTACAGTGTATCGGACTGAAGAAAAGCTACTGTTCTTGTCAGTTTCCTAAGCAGAGTTGAACTAGATATGGCCCGTGTGTCTAGGAAGCACTGTTTTTATGTTCTGAGCAAGCTCACTGTTCTGGCTCTATAGGAAACACAGTAGAGTAGAAGAGTGCTCTTTTCTCAAAAGCAGAGTGTGTTTCTTGTAAGGCGAGCTACCACTTGTTTCCCAGTCCTAAATGGTGTTGAATCACATGCAGTTTCTGGTCCTAAGAGAAAGAGTTGTTTTCTGGTAAGAAGAGTCACTATTGTGCTCCCATTGTCATACACAGGGCAAATAGCACTGGCGTCTGTTCCCAGCCTGTACACTTTATGGACTGAAGAGGATCTATTTTTCTTGTCAGTTTCCTAAGCAGAGTTGAACTGGATATAGCCCGTGTGTGTAGGAAGCACAGTTCTTTTGTTCTGAGCAAGCTCACTGTTCTGGCCCTATAGGAAACACAATAGAGTAAAGAGTGTTCTTTTCTCAAAAGCAGAGTGTGTTTCTTGTAAGACGACCTAGCTTTTTTTTCCCAGTCCTAAATGGAGTTGAATCACATGCAGTTTCTGGTCCTACGAGCAAGAGTTGTTTTCTGGTAAGAAGAATCACTATTGCGCTCACATTGTCATACATAGTGCAAATAGCACTCGTGTCGGTTCCCAGCATTTACAGTGTATTGGACTGAAGAGGGTCTACTGTTCTTGTCAGTTTCCTAAGCAGAGTTGAACTAGATATGGCCCGTGTGTGTAGGAAGCACAGTTCTTTTGTTCTGAGCAAGCTCACTGTTCGGACCCAATAGGAAACACAGTAGAGTAGAAGAGTGCTCTTTTCTCAAAAGCAGAGTGTTTTTCTTGTAAGGCGAGCTACCGTTTGTTTCCCAGTCCTAAATGGTGTTGAATCACATGCACTTTCTGGTCCTAAGAGCAAGAGTTGTTTTCTGGTAAGAAGAGTCACTATTGTGCTCCCATTGTCATACACAGGGCAAATAGCACATGCGTCTGTTCCCAGCATGTACAGTGTATTGGACTGAAGAAGATCTACTGTTCTTGTCAGTTTCCTAGTGTGAGTTGAACTAGAAATGGCCCGTGTGTGTAGGAAGCACAGTTCTTTTGTTCTGAGCAAGCTCACTGTTCTGGCCCTATAGGAAACACAATAGAGTAGAAGAGTATTCTTTTCTCAAAAGCAGAGTGTGTTTCTTGTAAGGAGAGCTAGCGTTTGTTTCCCAGTCCTAAATGGAGTTGAATCACATGCAGTTGTTGGTCCCACGAGCAAGAGTTGTTTTCTGGTAAGGAAAGTCACTATTGTGCTCCCATTGCCATACACAGTGCAAATAGCCCTCGCGTCTTTTGCCAGCAACTACAGTGTATTGGACTGAAGAGGAGCTACTGTTCTTGTCAGTTGGCTAACCAGAATTGAACTAGATATGGCTGTGTGTGTAGGAAGCACAGTTCTTTTCTTCTGAGGAAGCTCACTGTTCAAACCCCATAGGAAACACAGTAGAGTAGAAGAGTGCTCTTTTCTCAAAAGCAGAGTGTGATTCTTGTAAGGCGAGCTAGCGTTTGTTTCCCAATCCTAAATGGAGTTGAATCACATGCAGTTTGTGGTCCTACGAGCAAGAGTTGTTTTCTGGTCAGAAGAGTCACTATTGTGCTCCTTTGTCATACACAGGGCAAATAGCACTGGCGTCTGTTCCCAGCATGTACAGTGTATTGGACTGAAGAGGAGCTACTGTTCTTGTCAGTTTCATAAGCAGAATTGAAGTAGATATGGCCGTGTGTGTAGGAAGCACAGTTCTTTTCTTCTGAGCAAGCTCACTGTTCTGTCCCTATAGGAAACACATTAGAGTAGAATACTGCTCTTTTCTCAAAAGCAGAGTGTGTTTCTTGTAAGGCGAGCTAGCGTTTGTTTTCCAGTCCTAAATGGAGTTCAATCACATGCAGTTTGTGGTCCTACGAGCAAGAGTTGTTTTCTGGTAAGAAGAGTCACTATTGTGCTCCTTTGTCATACACAGGGCAAATAGCACTGGCGTCTGTTCCCAGCATGTACAGTGTATTGGACTGAGGAGGATCAACTGTTCTTGTCAGTTTCCTCAGCAGAGTTGAACTAGATATGGCCCATGTGTGTAGAAAGCACAGTTCTTTTGTTCTGAGCAAGCTTACTGTTCAGACCACATAGGAAACACAGTAGAGTAGAAGAGTGCTGTTTTCTCAAAAGCAGAGTGTGTTTCTTTTAAGGCGAGCTAGTGTTTGTTTCCCAGTCCCAAATGGAGTTGAATCACATGCAGTTGTTGGTGCCATGAGCAAGAGTTGTTTTCTGGTAAGGAAAGTCACTATTGCGCTCCCATTGCCATACACAGTGCAAATACCACTCGTGTCTTTTGCCAGCAACTACAGTGTACTGGACTGAAGAGGAGCTACTGTTCTTGTCAGTTGGCTAACCAGAATTGAACTAGATATGGCCGTGTGTGTAGGAAGCACAGTTCTTTTCTTCTGAGGAAGCTCACTGTTCAAACCCCATAGGAAACACAGTAGAGTAGAAGAGTGATCTTTTCTCAAAAGCAGAGTGTGTTTCTTGTAAGGCGAGCTAGCGTTTGTTTCCCAGTCCTAAATGGAGTTGAATCACATGCAGTTTGTGGTCCTACGAGCAAGAGTTGTTTTCTGGTAAGAAGAGTCACTATTGTGCTCCTTTGTCATACACAGGGCAAATAGCACTGGCGTCTGTTCCCAGCATATACAGTGTATTGGACTGAAGAGGAGCTACTGTTCTTGTCAGTTTCATAAGCAGAATTGAAGTAGATATGGCAGTGTGTGTAGGAAGCACAGTTCTTTTCTTCTGAGCAAGCTCACTGTTCTGGCCCTATAGGAAACACAGTAGAGTAGAAGAGTGTTCTTTTCTCAAAAGCAGAGTGTGTTTCTTGTAAGGCGAGCTAGCATTTGTTTCCCAATCCTAAATGTCGTTGAATCACATGCAGTTTCTGGTTCTATGAGCAAGAGTAGTTTTTTGGTAAGAAGAGTCACTATTGTGCTCCCATTGTCATACACAGGGCAAATAGCACTCGCGTCTGTTCCCAGCATGTACAGTGTATTGGACTGAAGAGGGTCTAATGTTCTTGTCAGTTTCCTAAGCAGAGTTGAACTAGATATGGCCCGTGTGTGTAGGAAGCACAGTTCTTTTGTTCTGAGCAAGCTTACTGTTCAGACCAAATAGGAAACACAGTAGAGTAGAAGAGTGCTCTTTTCTCAAAAGAAGAGTGTGTTTCTTGTAAGGCGAGCTAGTATTTGTTTCACAGTCCTAAATGGAGTTGAATCACATGCAGTTTTTGGTTCTTCGAGCAAGAGTTGTTTTCTGGTAAGAAGAGTCACTATTGCACTCCCATTGACATACACAGGGCAAATAGCACTGGCGTCTGTTCCCAGCATGTACAGTGTATTGCACTGAACAGGAGCTACTGTTCTTTTCAGTTTCCTAAGAAGAGTTGAACTAGATATGGCCCGTGTGTGTAGGAAGCACAGTTCTTTTGTTCTGAGCAAGCTCACTCTTCATCCCTATAGGAAACACAGTAGAGTAGAAGAGTGCTCTTTTCTCAAAAGCAGAGTGTGTTTCTTGTAAGGAGAGCTAGTGTTTGTTTCCCAGTCAGAAATGGAGTTGAATCCCATGCAGTTGTTGGTCCCAGGAGCAGGAGTTGTTTTCTGGTAAGGAAAGTCACTATTGCGCTCCCATTGCCATACACAGTACAAATAGCACTCGCGTCTGTTGCCAGCAAGTACAGTGTATTGGACTGAAGAGGAGCTACTGTTCTTGTCAGTTTCCTATGCAGAGTTGAACTAGATATGGCCCGTGTGTGTAGGAAGCACAGTTCTTTTGTTCTGAGCAAGCTCACTGTTCAAACTCCATAGGAAACACAGTAGAGTAGAAGAGTGCTCTTTTCTCAAAAGCAGAGTGTGTTTCTTGTAAGGCGAGCTAGCGTTTGTTTCCCAGTCCTAAATGGATTGGAATCCCATGCAGTTTCTGGTCCTACGAGCAAGAGTCGTTTTCTGGTAAGAAGAGTCACTTTTGCGCTCCCTTTGTCATACACAGGGCAAATAGCACTGGCGTCTGTTCCCAGCATGTACAGTGTATTGGACTGAAGAGCATCTACTGTTCTTGTCAGTTTCCTAAGTAGAATTGAATTAGATATGGCCGTGTGTGTAGGAAGCACAGTTCCTTTGTTCAGAGCAAGCTCACTGTTCAGACCTCATAGGAAACACAGTAGAGTAGAAGAGTGCTCTTTTCTCAAAAGCAGAGTGTGTTTCTTGTAAGGCGAGCTAGCGTTTGTTTCCCAGTCCTAAATGGAGTTGAATCACATGCAGTTTGTGGTCCTAGGAGCAAGAGTTGTTTTGTGGTAAGAAGAGTCACTATTGTGCTCCTTTGTCATACACAGGGCAAATAGCACTGGCGTCTGTTCCCAGCATGTACAGTGTATTGGACTGAGGAGGATCTACTGTTCTTGTCAGTTTCCTAAGCAGAGTTGAACTAGATATGGCCCGTGTGTGTAAAAAGCACAGTTCTTTTGTTCTGAGCAAGCTTACTGTTCAGACCACATAGGAAACACAGTAGAGTAGAAGAGTGCTCTTTTCTCAAAAGCAGAGTGTGTTTCTTTTAAGGCAAGCTAGTGTTTGTTTCCCAGTCCCAAATGGAGTTGAATCACATGAAGTTGTTGGTCCCATGAGCAAGAGTTGTTTTCTGGTAAGGAAAGTCACTATTGCGCTCCCATTGCCATACACAGTGCAAATACCACTCGTGTCTTTTGCCAGCAACTACAGTGTATTGGACTGAAGAGGAGCTACTGTTCTTGTCAGTTGGCTAACCAGAATTGAACTAGATATGGCCGTGTGTGTAGGAAGCACAGTTCTTTTCTTCTGAGGAAGCTCACTGTTCAAACCCCATAGGAAACACAGTAGAGTAGAAGAGTGCTCTTTTCTCAAAAGCAGAGTGTGTTTTTTGTAAGGCGAGCTAGCGTTTGTTTCCCAGTCCTAAATGGTGTTGAATCACACGCAGTTTCTGGTCCTAAGAGCAAGAGTTGTTTTCTGGTAAGAAGAGTCACTATTGTGCTCCTTTGTCATACACAGGGCAAATAACACTGGCGTCTGTTCCCAGCATGTACAGTGTATTGGACTGAAGAGGAGCTACTGTTCTTGTCAGTTTCATAAGCAGAATTGAAGTAGATATGGCAGTGTGTGTAGGAAGCACAGTTCTTTTCTTCTGAGCAAGCTCACTGTTCTGGCCCTATAGAAAACACAGTAGAGTAGAAGAGTGATCTTTTCTCAAAAGCAGAGTGTGATTCTTGTAAGGCGAGCTAGCGTTTGTTTCCCAGTCCTAAATGGATTGGAATCCCATGCAGTTTCTGGTCCTACGAGCAAGAGTCGTTTTCTGGTAAGAAGAGTCACTTTTGCGCTCCCTTTGTCATACACAGGGCAAATAACACTGGCGTCTGTTCCCAGCATGTACAGTGTATTGGACTGAAGAGGAGCTACTGTTCTTGTCAGTTTCATAAGCAGAATTGAAGTAGATATGGCAGTGTGTGTAGGAAGCACAGTTCTTTTCTTCTGAGCAAGCTCACTGTTCTGGCCCTATAGAAAACACAGTAGAGTAGAAGAGTGATCTTTTCTCAAAAGCAGAGTGTGATTCTTGTAAGGCGAGCTAGCATTTGTTTCCCAATCCTAAATGTCGTTGAATCACATGCAGTTTTTGGTTCTATGAGCAAGAGTAGTTTTCTGGTAAGAAGAGTCACTATTGTGCTCCCATTGTCATACACAGGGCAAATAGCACTCGCGTCTGTTCCCAGCATGTACAGTGTATTGGACTGAAGAGGGTCTAATGTTCTTGTCAGTTTCCTAAGCAGAGTTGAACTAGATATGGCCCGTGTGTGGAGGAAGCACAGTTCTTTTGTTCTGAGCAAGCTTACTGTTCAGACCAAATAGGAAACACAGTAGAGTAGAAGAGTGCTCTTTTCTCAAAAGAAGAGTGTGTTTCTTGTAAGGCGAGCTAGTATTTGTTTCACAGTCCTAAATGGAGTTGAATCACATGCAGTTTTTGGTTCTTCGAGCAAGAGTTGTTTTCTGGTAAGAAGAGTCACTATTGCACTCCCATTGACATACACAGGGCAAATAGCACTGGCGTCTCTTCCCAGCATGTACAGTGTATTGGACTGAAGAGGATCTACTGTTCTTGTCAGTTTCCTAAGGAGAGTTGAACTAGATATGGCCCGTGTCTGTAGGAAACACAGTTCTTTTGTTCTGAGCAAGCTCACTCTTCATCCCTATAGGAAACACAGTAGAGTAGAAGAGTGCTCATTTCTCAAAAGCAGAGTGTGTTTCTTGTAAGGAGAGCTAGCGTTTGTTTCCCAGTCCTAAATGGAGTTGAATCACATGCAGTTGTTGGTCCCAGGAGCAGGAGTTGTTTTCTGGTAAGGAAAGTCACTATTGCGCTCCCATTGCCATACACAGTACAAATAGCACTCGCGTCTTTTGCCAGCAAGTATAGTGTATTGGACTGAAGAGGAGCTACTGTTCTTATCAGTTTCCTAAGCAGACTTGAACTAGATATGGCCCGTGTGTGTAGGAAGCACAGTTCTTTTGTTCTGAGCAAGCTCACTGTTCAAACCCAATAGGAAACACAGTAGAGTAGAAGAGTGCTCTTTTCTCAAAAGAAGAGTGTGTTTCTTGTAAGGCGAGCTACCATTTGTTTCCCAGTCCTAAGTGGTGTTGAATCACATGCAGTTTCTGGTCCTAAGAGCAAGAGTAGTTTTCTGGTAAGAAGAGTCACTATTGTGCTCCCATTGTCATACACAGGGCAAATAGCACTGGCGTCTATTCCCAGCCTGTACACTGTATTGGACTGAAAAGGATCTATTGTTCTTGTCAGTTTCCTAAGCAGAGTTGAACTAGATATAGCCGTGTGTGTAGGAAGCACAGTTCTTTTGTTCTGAGCAAGCTCACTGTTCTGGCCCTATAGGAAACACAATAGAGTAGAAGAGTGCTCTTTTCTCAAAAGCAGAGTGTGTTTCTTGTAAGGCGACCTAGCTTTTTTTTTCCCAGTCCTAAATGGAGTTGAATCACATGCAGTTTCTGGTTTTTCGAGCAAGAGTTGTTTTCTTGTAAGAAGAGTAACTATTGCGCTCCCATTGTCATACACAGGGCAAATAGCACTGGCGACTGTTCCCAGCATGTACAGTGTATTGGACTGAGGAGGATCTACTGTTCTTGTCAGTATGCTAAGCAGAGTTGAACTAGATATGGCCCGTGTGTGTAGGAAGCACAGTTCTTTTGTTCTGAGCAAGCTTACTGTTCAGACCACATAGGAAACACAGTAGAGTAGAAGAGTGCTCTTTTCTCAAAAGCAGAGTGTGTTTTTTTTAAAGCGAGCTAGTGTTTTTTTCCCAGTCCCAAATGGAGTTGAATCACATGCAGTTGTTGGTCCCACGAGCAAGAGTTGTTTTCTGGTAAGGAAAGTCACTATTGCGCTCCCATTGCCATACACAGTGCAAATAGCAATCGTGTCTTTTGCCAGCAACTACAGTGTATTGGACTGAAGAGGAGCTACTGTTCTTGTCAGTTGGCTAACCAGAATTGAACTAGATATGGCCGTGTGTGTAGGAAGCACAGTTCTTTTCTTCTGAGGAAGCTCACTGTTCAAACCCCATCGGAAACACAGTGGAGTAGAAGAGTGCTCTTTTCTCAAAAGCAGAGTGTGTTTCTTGTAAGGCGAGCTAGCGTTTGTTTCCCAGTCCTAAATGGAGTTGAATCACATGCAGTTTGTGGTCCTACGAGCAAGAGTTGTTTTCTGGTAAGAAGAGTCACTATTGTGCTCCTTTGTCATACACAGGGCAAATAGCACTGGTGTCTGTTTCCAGCATTTACAGTGTATTGGACTGAAGAGGATCTACTGTTCTTGTCAGTTTCATAAGCAGAATTGAAATAGATATGGCCGTGTGTGAAGGAAGCACAGTTCTTTTCTTCTGAACAAGCTCACTGTTCTGGCCCTATAGGAAACACAGTAGAGTAGAAGAGTGATCTTTTCACAAAAGCAGAGTGTGTTTCTTGTAAGGCGAGCTAGCATTTGTTTCCCAGTCCTAAATGGCGTTGAATCACATGCAGTTTCTGGTTCTATGAGCAAGAGTAGTTTTCTGGTAAGAAGAGTCACTATTGTGCTCCCATTGTCATACACAGGGCAAATAGCACTCACGTCTGTTCCCAGCATGTACAGTGTATTGGACTGAAGAGGGTCTAATGTTCTTGTCAGTTTCCTAAGCAGAGATGAACTAGATATGGCGTGTGTGTGTAGGAAGCACAGTTCTTTTGTTCTGAGGAAGTTCAATGTTCTGGCCCTATAGGAAACACAGTAGAGTAGAAGAGTGCTCTTTTCTCAAAAGCAGAGTGTGTTTCTTGTAAGGCGAGCTAGCGTTTGTTTCCCAGTCCTAAATGGAGTTGAATCACATGCAGTTTCTGGTCCTACGAGCAAGAGTTGTTTTCTCGTAAGAAGAGGCACTATTGCGTTCCCATTGTCATTCACAGGGCAAATAGCACTGCCGTCTGTTCCCAGCATGTACAGTGTATTGGACTGAAGAGGATCTACTGTTCTTGTCAGTTTCCTAAGCAGAGTTGAACTAGATATGGCCCGTGTGTGTAGGAAGCACAGTTCGTTTTTTCTGAGCAAGCTCACTGTTCGGACACCATAGGAAACACAGTAGAGTAGAAGAGTGCTCCTTTTTCAAATGCAGGGTGTGTTTCTTTTAAGGCAATCTAGCCTTTGTTTCCCAGTCCTAAATGGAGTTGAAATACACATGCAGTTTCTGGTCCTAGGAGCAAGAGTTGTTTTCTGGTAAGAAGAGTCACTATTCCGCTCCCGTTGCCATACACAGTACAAATAGCACTCGCGTCTGTTCTCAGCAATACAGTGTATTGGACTCAAGAGGATCTACTGTTCTTGTCAGGTTCCTAAGCAGAGTTGAACTAGATATGGCCCGTGTGTGTAGGAAGCACAGTTATTATGTTCTGAGCAAGCTCACTGTTCTGGCCCTATAGGAAACACAGTAGAGTAGAAGAGTACTCTTTTCTCAAAAGCAGAGTGTGTTTCTTGTAAGGCAAGCTAGTGTTTTTTTCCCAGTCCTAAATGGAGTTCAATCCCATGCAGTTTCTGGTCCTATGAGCAAGAGTTGTTTTCTGGTAAGGAAAGTCACTATTGTGCTCCCATTGCCATACACAGTGCAATAGCACTCGCGTCTGATCCCAGCAAGTACAGTGTATCGGACTGAAGAAAAGCTACTGTTCTTGTCAGTTTCCTAAGCAGAGTTGAACTAGATATGGCCCGTGTGTCTAGGAAGCACAGTGTTTATGTTCTGAGCAAGCTCACTGTTCTGGCTCTATAGGAAACACAGTAGAGTAGAAGAGTGCTCTTTTCTCAAAAGCAGAATGTGTTTCTTGTAAGGCGAGCTAGTGTTTGTTTCCCAGTCAGAAATTTAGTTGAATGCCATGCAGTTTCTGGTCCTACTAGCAAGAGTTGTTTTCTGTTAAGAAGAGTCACTATTGAGCTCCCATTGCCATACACATTGCACATAGCACTCGCATCTGTTCTCAGCAAGTACAGTGTATTGGACTGAAGAGGAGCTACTGTTCTTGTCAGTTTCCTAAGCAGAGTTGAACTAGATATGGCCCGTGTGTGTAGGAAGCAAAGTTCTTTTGTTCTGAGCTAGTTCACTGTTCGGATCCGTTAGGAAAAACAGTAAAGTAGAAGAGTACTCTTTTCTCAAAAGCAGAGTGTGTTTCTTGTAAGTCGAGCTAGCGTTTGCTTCCCAGACCTATATGGAGTTGAATCCCATGCAGTTTCTAGTCCTACAAGCAAGAGTTGTTTTCTGGCAAAAGAGTCACTATTAAGCTCCTATTGCCATACACAGTGCAAATAGCACTCGCGTCTGTTCCCAGCAAGGACAGTGTATTGGACTGAAGAGGAGCTACTGTTCTTGTCAGTTTCCTAAGCAGAGTTGAACTAGATATGGCCCCTGTGTGTGGGAACCACAGTTCTTTTGTTCTGAGCAAGCTCACTGTTCGGACGCCATAGAAAACACAATAGAGTAGAAGAGTGCTCTTTTCTCAAAAGCAGAGTGTGTATCTTGTAAAGAGAGCTAGTGTTTTTTTCCCAGTCCTAAATGGAGTTGAATCACATGCAGTTTCGGGTCCTACGAGCAGGAGTTTTTTCTGGTAAGAGGAGTCACTATTGCGCTCCCATTGCCAAACACAGTGCAAATAGCATTCGCGTCTGTTCCCAGCAAGTACAGTGTATTGGACTGAAAAGGAGCTACTGTTCTTGTCAGTTTCCTAAGCAGAGTTGAATTAGATATGGCCCGTGTGTGTAGGAAGCACAGTTCTTTTGTTGTGAGCAAGCTCACTGTTCAGACCCCATAGGAAACACAGTAGAGTAGAAGAGTGCTCTTTTCTCAAAAGCAGAGTGTGTTTCTTGTAAGGAAAGCTAGTGTTTGTTTCTCAGACAGAAATGGAGTTGAATCCCATGCAGTTTCTGGTCCTACAAGCAAGAGTTGTTTTCTGATAAGAAGAGTCACTATTGCGCTCCCATTGCCATACAAAGTGCAAATAGCACATGCGTCTGTTCCCAGCAAGTACAGTGTATTGGACTGAAGAGGAGCTACTGTTCTTGTCAGTTTCCTAAGCAGAATTGAACTAGATATAACCGTGTGTGTAGGATGCGCAGTTCTTTTGTTCTGAGCAAGCTCACTGTTTGGACCACATAGGAAACACAGTAGAGTAGAAGAGTGCTCTTTTCTCAAAAGCAGAGTGTGTTTCTTGTAAGGCGAGCTAGCGTTTATTTCCCAGTTCTAAATGGAGTTGAATCACATGCAGTTTTCGGTCCTATGAGCAAGAGTTGTTTTCTGGTAAGGATAGGCTCTTGCGCTCCCATTGCCATACACAGTGCAAATAGCACTCGCGTCTGTTCCCAGCAAGTACAGTGTATTGGATTGAAGAGGACCTACTGTTCTTGTCATTTTCCTAAGCAGAGTTGAACTAGATATTGCCCGTGTGTGTAGGAAGCACAGTTCTTTTGTTCTGAGCAAGCTCACTGTTCTGCCCCTATAGGAAACACTGTAGAGTAGAAGAGCGCTCTTTTCTCAAAAGCAGAGTGTGTTTCTTGTAAGGCAAGCTAGTGGTTGTTTCCCAGTCAGAAATGGAGTTGAATCCCATGCAGTTTCTGGTCCTACTAGAAAGAGTTGTTTTCTGGTAAGAAGAGTCACTATTGTGCTCCCATTGCCATACACAGTGCAAATAGCACTGGCGTCTGTTCCCAGCAAGTACAGTGTATTGGACTGAAAAGGATCTACTGTTCTTGTCAGGTTCCTAAGCAGACTTGAACTAGATATGGCCGTGTGTGTAGGAAGCACAGTTTTTTTGTTCTGAGCAAGCTCACTTTTCGGACCCAATAGGAAACACAGTAGAGTAGAAGAGTGCTCTTTTCTCAAAAGGAGAGTGTGTTTTAAGTAAAGCGAGCTAGCATTTGTTTCCTAGTACTAAATGGAGTTGAATCACATGCAGTTTCTGGTCCTACGAGCAAGAGTTGTTTTCTGGTAAGGAAAGTCACTATTGTGCTGCCATTGCCATACACAGGACAAATAGCACTGGCGTCTGTTCCCAGCAAGTACAGTGTATTGGACTGAAGAGGATCTACTGTTCTTGTCAGGTACCTAATCAGAATTGAACTAGATAATGCCGTGTGTGTAGGAAGCACAGTTCTTTTGTTCTGAGCAAGCTGACTGCTCTGGCCCTACAGGAAATACAGTAGAGTAGAACAGTGCTCTTTTCTCAAAAGCAGAGTGTGTTTCTTGTAAGGCAAGCTAGCGTTTGTTTCCCAGTCCTAAATGGAGTTGAATCATATGCAGTTTCTGGTCCTACGAGCAAGAGTTTTTTTACGGTAAGAATAGTCACTATTGCGCTGCCATTGCCATACACAGGACAAATAGCACTGGCGTCTGTTCCCAACAAGTACAGTGAATTGGACTGAAGAGTATCTACGGTTCTTGTCAGGTTCATAAGCAGAATTGAACTAGGTATGGCCGTGTGTATAGGAAGCACAGTTCTTTTGTTCTAAGCAAGCTCACTGTTCGGACCCCATAGGAAACACAGTAGAGTAGAAGAGTGCTCTTTTCTCAAAAGCAGAGTATGTTTTTTGTAAGGCGAGCTAGCGTTTGTTTCCCAGTCCTAAATGGAGTTGAATCAATTGCAGTTTCTGGTCCTACAAGCAAGAGTGGTTTTCTGGTAAGGAAAGTCACTATTGCGCTCCCTTTGCCATACACAGTGCAAATAGCACTCGCGTCTTTTCTCTGCAAGTACAGTGTATCGGACTGAAGAGGAGCAACTGTTCTTGTCAGTTTCCTAAGCAGAGTTGAACTAGATATAGCCCGTGTGTTTAGGAAGCACAGTTATTATGTTCTGAGCAAGCTCACTGTTCTGGCCCTATATGGAACGCAGTAGAGTAGAAGAGTGCTCTTTTCTCTAAAGCAGAGTGTGTTTCTTGTAAGGCGAGCTCGCGTTTGTTTCCCAGTCCTAAATGGAGTTGAGTCACATGCAGTTTTTGGTCCTACGAGCAAGAGTTGTTTTCTGGTAAAAAGAGTCACTATTGTGCTCCAAACGCCATACACAGTGCAAATACCACTTGCGTCTATTCCCAGCAAGTACAGTGTATTGGACTGAATAGGAGCTACTGTTCTTGTCAGTATCCTAAGCAGAGTTGAACTAGATATGATCCATGTGTGTAGGAAGCACAGTTCTTTTGTTCTGAGCAAGCTCACTGTTTGGACCCCATAGGAAACACAGTAGAGTAGAAGAGTGCTCTTTTCTCTAAAGCAGAGTGTGTTTCTTGTAAGGCGAGCTAGCGTTTGTTTCCCAGTCCTAAATGGAGTTGAATCACATGCAGTTTCTGGTCCTATGAGAAAGAGTTGTTTTCTGGTAAGGAAAGTCACTATTGCGCTCCCATTGCCATACACAATGCAAATAGCAGTCCCGTCTGTTCCCAGCAAGTACAGTGTATTGGACTGAAGAGGAGCTACTGTTCTTCTCAGTTTCCTAAGCAGAGTTGAACTACATATGGTCCGTGTGTAGGAAGCACAGTTTTTTGTTCTGAGCAAGCTCACTGTTTGGACCCCATAGGAAAAACAGTAGAGTAGAAGAGTGCTCTTTTCTCTAAAGCAGAGTGTGTTTCTTGTAAGACAAGCTAGCGTTTGTTTCCCAGTCCTAAATGGAGTTGAATCACATGCAGTTTCTGGTCCTACGAGCAAGAGTTGTTTTCTGGTAAGGAAAGTCACTACTGCGCTCCCTTTGCCATACACAGTGCAAATAGTACTCGCGTCTGTTCCCAGCAAGTACAGTGTATCGGACTGAAGAGGAGCTACTGTTCTTGTCAGTTTCCTAAGCAGAGTTGAACTAGTTATGGCCCGTGTGTGTAGGAAGCACAGTTCTTTTGTTCTGAGCAAGCTCACTGTTCTGGCCCTATAGGAAAAACAGTAGAGTAGAAGAGTGCTCTTTTCTCTAAAGCAGAGTGTGTTTCTTGTAAGGCGAGCTAGCGTTTGTTTCCCAGTCCTAAATGGAGTTGAATCACATGTAGTTTCTAGTTCTACGAGCAAGAGTTGTTTTATGATAAGAAGAGTCACTATTGCGCTGCCATTGCCATACACAGGACAAATAGCACTGGCGTCTGTTCCCAGCAAGTACAGTGTATTGGACTGAAGAGGATCTACTGTTCTTGTCAGGTTCCTAAGCAGAATTGAACTAGATATGGCCATGTGTGTAGGAAGCACAGTTCTTTTGTTCTGAGCAAGCTCACTGTTCGGACCCCATGGGAAACACAGTAGAGTAGAAGAGTGCTCTTTTCTCTAAAGTGGAGTGTGTTTCTTGTAAGGAGAGCTAGCGTTTTTTTCCCAGTCCTAAATGGAGTTGAATCACATGCAGTTTCTGGTCCTACGAGCAAGAGTTGTTTTCTGGTAAGGAAAGTCACTATTGCGCTCCCATTGCCATACACAGTGCAAATAGCACTCGCGTCTGTTCCCAGCAAGTACAGTGTATCGGACTGAAGGGAGCTACTGTTCTTGTCAGTTTCCTAAGCAGAGTTGAACTAGATATGGCCCGTGTGTTTAGGAAGCACAGTTCTTATGTTCTGAGCAAGCTCACTGTTCTGGCCCTATAGGAAACACAGTAGAGTAAACGAGTGCTCTTTTCTCTAAAGCAGAGTGTGTTTCTTGTAAGGCGAGCTAGCGATTGTTTCCCATTCCTAAATGGAGTTGAGTCACATGCAGTTTCTGGTCCTACGAACAAGAGTTGTTTTCTGGTAATGAAAGTCACATTGCGCTCCGATTGCCATACACAGTGCAAAGAGCACTCGCGTCTGTTCCCAGCAAGTACAGTGTATTGGACTGAATAGGTGCTACTGTTCTTGTCAGTTTCCTAAGCAGAGTTGAACTACATATGGTCCGTGTGTGTAGGAAGCACAGTTATTTTGTTCTGAGCAAGCTCACTTTTTGTACCCCATAGGAAACACAGTAGTGTAGAAGAGTGCTCTTTCCCTAAAGCAGAGTGTGTTTCTTGTAAGGCGAACTAGCGTTTGTTTCGCAGTCCTAAATGGAGTTGAATCCCATGCAGTTTCTGGTACTACGAGCAAGAGTTGTTTTCTGGTAAGAAGAGTCACTATTGTGCTGCCATTGCCATACACAGGACAAATAGCACTGGCCTCTGTTCGCAGCAAATACAGTGTATTGGACTGAAGAGGATCTCCTGTTCTTGTCAGGTTCCTAAGCAGAATTGTACTAGATATGGCCCGTGTGTGTAGGAAGCACAGTTCTTTTGTTCTGAGCAAGCTCACTGTTCGGACGCCTAGGAAACACAGTGGAGTAGAAGAGTGCTCTTTTCTCAAAAGCAGAGTGTGTTTCTTGTAAGGCGAGCTAGCGTTTGTTTCCCAGTCCTAAATGGAGTTGAATCACATGCAGTTTCTGGTCCTAGGAGCAAGAGTTGTTTTCTGGTAAGGAAAGTCACGATTGCGCTCCCATTGCCATACACAGTGCATATAGCACTCGCGTCTGTTCCCAGCATGTACAGTGTATTGGACTGAACAGAAGCTACTGTTCTTGTCAGTTTCCTAAGCAGAGTTGAACTAGATATGGTCCATGTGTGTAGGGAGTACAGTTCTTTTGTTGTGAGCAAGCTCACTGTTTGGACCCCATAGGAAACACAGTAGAGTAGAAGATTGCTCTTTTCTCAAAAGCAGAGAGTGTTTCTTGTAAGGCAAAATAGCATTTGTTTCCCAGTCATATGTGGAGTTGAATCACATGCAGTTTGTGGTCCTAGGAGCAAGAGTTGTTTTCTGGTAAGGAAAGTCACTATTGCGCTCCCATTGCCACACACAGTGCAAATAGCACTCGCGTCTGTTCCCAGCAAGTACAGTGTATTGGACTGAATAGGTGCTACTGTTCTTGTCACTTTCCTAAGCAGAGTTGAACTAGAAATGATCCGTTTGTGTAGGAAGCACAGTTCTTTTGTTCTGAGCAAGCTCACTGTTCTGGCCCTATAGGAAACACAGTAGAGTAGAAGAGTGCTCTTTTCTCTAAAGCAGAGTGTGTTTCTTGTAAGGTGAGCTCGCATTTGTTTCCCAGTCCTAAATGGAGTTGAGTCACAGGCAATTTTTCGTCCTATGAGCAAGAGTTGTTTTCTGGTAAGAAGAGTCACTATTGCACTCCAAATGCCATACACATTGCAAATAGCACTCGCGTCTGTTCCCAGCAAGCACAGTGTATTAAACTCAATAGGAGCAACTGTTCTTGTCAGTGTCCTAAGCAGAGTTGAACTAGATATGGCCCGTGTGTAGGAAGCACAGTTCTTTTGTTCTGAGCAAGCTCACTGTTCTGGCCCTATAGGAAACACAGTAGCGTAGAAGAGTGCTCTTTTCTCTAAAGCAGAGTGTGTTTCTTGTAAGGCGAGCTAGCGTTTGTTTCCCAGTCTTAAATGGAGTTGATTCACATGCAGTTTCTGGTCCTACGAGCAAGAGTTGTTTTCTGGTAAGGAAAGTCACTATTCTGCTCCCTTTGCCATACACAGTGCAAATAGCACTCGCGTCTCTTCCCAGCAAGTACAGTGTATCGGACTGAAGAGGAGCTAATGTTCTTGTCAGTTTCCTAAGCAGAGTTGAACTAGAAATGGCCCGTGTGTGTAGGAAACACAGTTCTTACGTTCTGAGCAAGCTCACTGTTCTGGCCCTATAGGAAACAAAGTAGAGTAGAAGAGTGCTCTTTTCTCTAAAGCAGAGTGTGTTTCTTGTAACGCGAGCTAGCATTTTTTTCCTAGTCCTAAATGGAGTTGAATCACATGCAGTTTCTGGTCCTATGAACAAGAGTTGTTTTCTGGTAAGGAAAGTCACTATTGCGCTCCCATTGCCATACACAGGGCAAATAGCACTCGTGTTTTTTCCCAACAAGTACAGTGTATTGGACTGAATAGGAGCTACTGTTCTTGTCAGTTTCCTAAGCAGAGTTGAACTACATATGGTCCGTGTGTGTAGGAAGCACAGTTCTTTTGTTCTGAGCAAGCTCACTGTTTGGACCCCATAGGAAACACAGTAGAGTAGAAGAGTGCTCTTTTCTCTAAAGCAAAGTGTGTTTCTTGTAAGGCGAGCTAGCGTTTGTTTCCCAGTCCTAAATGGAGTGGAATCACATGCAGTTTATGGTACTATGAGCACGAGTTATGGCTCGTGTGTGTAGGAAGCACAGTTCTTTTGTTCTTAGCAAGCTCACTGTTCTGGCCCTATAGGAAACACAATAGAGTAGAAGAGTGCTCTTTTTTCAAAAGCAGAGTGTGTTTGTTGTAAAGTGAGCTGGCGTTTGTTTCCCAGTCCTAAATGGAGTTGAATCTCATGCAGTTTTTGGTCCTACCAGCAAGAGTTGTTTTCTGGTAAGGAAAGTCACTATTGCGTTCCCATTGCCATACACTGTGCAAAGAGCACTCGCGTCTGTTCCCAGCAAGTACAGTGTATTGGACTGAAGAGGAGCTACTGTTCTTGTCAGTTTCCTAAGCAGAGTTGAACTAGATATGGCCCCTGTGTGTAGGAAGCACAGTTCTTTTGTTCTGAGCAAGCTCACTGTTCAGACCACATAGTAAACACAGTAGAGTAGAAGAGTGCTCTTTTCTCAAAAGCAGAGTGTGTTTCTTGTAAGGTGAGCTAGCGTTTGTTTCCCAGTCCTAAATGGAGTTGAATCCCATGCAGTTTCTGGTCCTATGAGCAAGAGTTGTTTTCTGGTAAGAAGAGTCCCTATTGTGCTCCCATTGTCATACACAGGGCAAATCGCACAGGCATCGGTTCCCAGCATTTACAGTGTATTGGACTGAAGAGGATCTAATGTTCTTGTCAGTTTCCTAAGCAGAATTGAACCAAATATGGCCATGTGTAGGAAGCACAGTTCTTTTGTTCTGAGCAAGCTCACTGTTCTGGCCCTATAGGAAACACAGTAGAGTAGAAGAGTGCTCTTTTCTCAAAAGCAGAGTGTGTTTCATGTAATGCGAGCTACCGTTTGTTTCCCAGTCCTAAATGGAGTTGAGTCACATGCAGTTTTTGTTCTTATGAGCAAGAGTTGTTTTCTGGTAAAGAAAGTCACTATTGCGCTCCCATTGCCATACACAGTGTAAATAGCACTGGCGTCTGTTCCCAGCAAGTACAGTGTATTGGACTGAAGAGGAGCTACTGTTCTTGTCAGTTTCCTAAGCAGAGTTGAACTAGATATGGCCCCTGTGTGTAGGAAGCACAGTTCTTTTGTTCTGAGCAAGCTAACTGTTTGGACCCCATAGAAAACACAGTAGAGTAGAAGAGTGTTCTTTTCTCAAAAGCAGAGTGTGTTTCTCATAAGGCGAGCTAGCGTTTGTTTCCCAGTCCTAAATGGAGTTGAATCACATGGAGTTTCTGGTCCTAAGAGCAAGAATTGTTTTCTGGTAAGAAGAGTCACTATTGGGCTCCCATTGCCATACACAGTGCAAATAGCACTCGCGTCTGTTCCCAGCTAATACAGTGTATGGGACTTAAGAGGAGATACTGTTCTTGTCAGTTTCCTAAGCAGAGTTGAACTAGATATGGCCCGTGTGTGGAGGAAGCACAGTTCTTTTGTTCTGAGCAAGCTCACTGTTCTGGCCTTATAGGAAACACAGTAGAGTAGAAGAATGCTCATTTCTCAAAAGCAGAGTGTGTTTCTTTTAAGGCGAGTTAGTGTTTGTTTCCCAGTCCTACATGGAGTTGAATCCCATGGAGTTGCTGGTACTACGAGCAAGAGTTGCTTTCTGGTAAGAAGAGTCCCTATTGCGCACCCATTGTCATACACAGGGCAAATAGCACTGGCGTCTGTTCCCAGCATGTACAGTGTAATGGACTGAAGAGGATCTACTGTTTTTGTCAGTTTCGTAGGCAGAATTGAACTAGATATGGCTGTGTGTGTATGAAGCACAGTTCTTTTGTTGTGAGCAAGCTCACTGTTCTGGCCAAATCGGAAACACAGTAGAGTAGAAGAGTGCTCTTTTCTCAAAAGCAGAGTGTGTTTCTTGTAAGGCGAGCTAGCGTTTGTTTCCCAGTCCTAAATGGAGTTGAGTCACATGCAGTTTTTGGTCCTACGAGCAAGAGTTGTTTTCTGGTAAGGAAAGTCACTATTGCGCTCCCATTGCGATACACAGGGCAAATAGCTCTTGTGTCTGTTCCCAGCAAGTACAGTGTATTGGACTGAAGAGGAGCTACTGTTCTTTTCAGTTTCCTAAGCATCATTGAACTAGATAAGGCCCATTTGTGTAGGCAGAACAGTTTTTTGTTCTGAGCAAGCTCACTGTTCTGGCCCTACAGGAAACACAGTAGAGTAGAAGAGTGCTCTTTTCTCAAAAGCAGATTGTGTTTCTTGTAAGGTTAGCTAGCATTTGTTTCCCAGTCCTAAATGGAGTTGAATCACATGCAGTTTTTGGTCCTACGAGCAAGAGTTGTTTTCTGGTAAGGAAAGAACTATTGTGCTCCCATTGCCATACACAGTGCAAATAGCACTCGCGTCTGTTCCCAGGAAGTACAGTGTAGTGGACTGAAGAGGAGCTACTGTTTTTGTCAGTTTCCTAAGCATAGTGGAACTAGATATTTCACCCATGTGTAGGAAGCACAGTTCTTTTTTTCTGAGCAAGCTCACTGTTCGGACCCCATAGGAAACACAGTAGAGTAGAAGAGTGCTCTTTTCTCAAAAGCAGAGTATGTTTCTTGTAAGGTGAGCTAGCGTTTGTTTCCCAGTCCTAAATGGAGTTGAATCCCATGGAGTTTCTGTTCCTATGAGCAAGAGTTATTTTCTGCTAAGAAGAGTCACTATTGTGTTCCCATTGTCATACACAGTGCAAATAGCACTCGCGTCTGTTCCCAGCAAGTACAGTGTATTGTACTGAAGAGGAGCTACTGTTCTTGTCAGTTTCCTAAGCAGAGTTGAACTAGATATGGCCCGTGTGTGTAGGAAGCACAGTTCTTTTGTTCTGAGCAAGCTCACTTTTCTGGCCTTATAGGAAACACAGTAGAGTAGAAGAATGCTCATTTCTCAAAAGCAGAGTGTGTTTCTTTTAAGGCGAGTTAGTGTTTGTTTCCCAGTCCTACATGGAATTGAATCCCATGGAGTTTCTGGTACTACAAGCAAGAGTTGTTTTCTGGTAAGAAGAGTCCCTATTGAGCTCCCATTGTCATACACAGGGCAAATAGCACTGGCGTCTGTTCCCAGCATGTACAGTGTATTGGACTGAAGAGGATCTACTGTTCTTGTCAGTTTCGTAGGCAGAATTGAACTAGATATGGCCGTGTGTGTATGAAGCACAGTTCTTTTGTTGTGAGCAAGCTCACTGTTCTGGCCAAATCGGAAAAACAGTAGAGTAGAAGAGTGCTCTTTTCTCAAAAGCAGAGTGTGTTTCTTGTAAGGCGAACTGGCGTTTGTTTCCCATTCCTAAATTGAGTTGAGTCACATGCAGTTTTTGGTCTTACCAGCAAGACGTGTTTTCTGGTAAGGAAAGTCACTATTGAGCTCCCATTGCCATACACACTTCAAATAGCACTGCCGTCTGTTCCCAGCAAGTACAGTGTATTGGACTGAAGAGGAGCATCTGTTCTTGTCAGTTTCCTAAGCAGAGTTGAACAAGATATGGCCCGTGTGTGTAGGAAGCACAGTTCTTTGGTTCTGCGCAAGCTCACTGTTCGGATCTCGTAGGAAACACAGTAGAGTAGAAGAGTGCTCTTTTCTCAAAAGCAGAGTGTGTTTCTTGTAAGACGAGCTAGCGTTTGTTTCCCAGTCCTACATGGAATTGAGTCACATGCAGTTTTTGGTCCTACGAGCAAGAGTTGTTTTCTGGTAAAGAAAGTCACTATTGCGCTCCCATTGCCATACACAGTGCAAATATCACTCATGTCTGATCCCAGCAAGTACAGTGTATTGGACTGAAGAGGAGCTAGTGTTCTTGTCAGTTTCCCAAGCAGAGTTGAAATAGATATGGCTCGTGTGTGTAGGAAGCACAGTTCTTTTGTTCTTAGCAAGCTCACTGTTCTGGCCCTATAGGAAACACAATAGAGTAGAAGAGTGCTCTTTTTTCAAAAGCAGAGTGTGTTTGTTGTAAAGTGAGCTGGCGTTTGTTTCCCAGTCCTAAATGGAGTTGAATCTCATGCAGTTTTTGGTCCTACCAGCAAGAGTTGTTTTCTGGTAAGGAAAGTCACTATTGCGTTCCCATTGCCATACACTGTGCAAAGAGCACTCGCGTCTGTTCCCAGCAAGTACAGTGTATTGGACTGAAGAGGAGCTACTGTTCTTGTCAGTTTCCTAAGCAGAGTTGAACTAGATATGGCCCCTGTGTGTAGGAAGCACAGTTCTTTTGTTCTGAGCAAGCTCACTGTTCAGACCCCATAGTAAACACAGTAGAGTAGAAGAGTGCTCTTTTCTCAAAAGCAGAGTGTGTTTCTTGTAAGGTGAGCTAGTGTTTGTTTCCCAGTCTTAAATGGAGTTGAATCCCATGCAGTTTCTGGTCCTATGAGCAAGAGTTGTTTTCTGGTAAGAAGAGTCCCTATGGTGCTCCCATTGTCATACACAGGGCAAATCGCACAGGCATCGGTTCCCAGCATTTACAGTGTATTGGAATGAAGAGGATCTCATGTTCTTGTCAGTTTCCTAAGGAGAATTGAACCAAATATGGCCATGTGTAGGAAGCACAGTTCTTTTGTTCTGAGCAAGCTCACTGTTCTGGCACTACAGGAAACACAGTAGAGTAGAAGAGTGCTCTTTTCTCAAAAGCAGAGTGTGTTTCATGTAATGCGAGCTACCGTTTGTTTCCCAGTCCTAAATGGAGTTGAGTCACATGCAGTTTTTGTTCTTATGAGCAAGAGTTGTTTTCTGGTAAAGAAAGTCACTATTGTGCTCCCATTGCCATACACAGTGTAAATAGCACTGGCGTCTGTTCCCAGCAAGTACAGTGTATTGGACTGAAGAGGAGCTACTGTTCTTGTCAGTTTCCTAAGCAGAGTTGAACTAGATATGGCCCCTGTGTGTAGGAAGCACAGTTCTTTTGTTCTGAGCAAGCTAACTGTTTGGACCCCATAGAAAACACAGTTGAGTAGAAGAGTGTTCTTTTCTCAAAAGAAGAGTGTGTTTCTTGTAAGGCAAGCTAGCGTTTGTTTCCCAGTCCTAAATGGAGTTGAATCACATGCAGTTTCTGGTCCTAAGAGCAAGAATTGTTTTCTGGTAAGAAGAGTCACTATTGGGCTCCCATTGCCATACACAGTGCAAATAGCACTCGCGTCTGTTCCCAGCTAATACAGTGTTTGGACTGAAGAGGAGATACTGTTCTTGTCAGTTTCCTAAGCAGAGTTGAACTAGATATGGCCCGTGTGTGTAGGAAGCACAGTTCTTTTGTTCTGAGCAAGCTCACTGTTCTGGCCTTATAGGAAACACAGTAGAGTAGAAGAATGCTCATTTCTCAAAAGCAGAGTGTGTTTCTTTTAAGGTGAGTTAGTGTTTGTTTCCCAGTCCTACATGGAGTTGAATCCCATGGAGTTTCTGGTACTATGAGCAAGAGTTGTTTTCTGGTAAGAAGAGTCCCTATTGCGCTCCCATTGTCATACACAGGGCAAATAGCACTGGCGTCTGTTCCCAGCATGTACAGTGTATTGGACTGAAGAGGATCTACTGTTCTTGTCAGTTTCGTAGGCAGAATTGAACTAGATATGGCCGTGTGTGTATGAAGCACAGTTCCTTTGTTGTGAGCAAGCTCACTTTTCTGGCCTTATAGGAAACACAGTAGAGTAGATGAGTGCTCTTTTCTCAAAAGCAGAGTGTGTTTCTTGTAAGACGAGCTAGCATTTGTTTCCCAGTCCTACATGGAGTTGAGTAACATGCAGTTTTTGGTCCTACGAGCAAGAGTTGTTTTCTGGTAAGGAAAGTCACTATTGCGCTCCCATTGCCATACACAGTGCAAATATCACTCGTGTCTGTTCCCAGCAAGTACAGTGTATTGGACTGAAGAGGAGCTACTGTTCTTGTCAGTTTCCCAAGCAGAGTTGAAATAGATATGGCTCGTGTGTGTAGGAAGCACAGTTCTTTTGTTCTTAGCAAGCTCACTGTTCTGGCCCTATAGGAAACACAATAGAGTAGAAGAGTGCTCTTTTTTCAAAAGCAGAGTGTGTTTGTTGTAAAGTGAGCTGGCGTTTGTTTCCCAGTCCTAAATGGAGTTGAATCTCATGCAGTTTTTGGTCCTACCAGCAAGAGTTGTTTTCTGGTAAGGAAAGTCACTATTGCGTTCCCATTGCCATGCACTGTGCAAAGAGCACTCGCGTCTGTTCCCAGCAAGTACAGTGTATTGGACTGAAGAGGAGCTACTGTTCTTGTCAGTTTCCTAAGCAGAGTTGAACTAGATATGGCCCCTGTGTGTAGGAAGCACAGTTCTTTTGTTCTGAGCAAGCTCACTGTTCAGACCCCATAGTAAACACAGTAGAGTAGAAGAGTGCTCTTTTCTCAAAAGCAGAGTGTGTTTCTTGTAAGGTGAGCTAGCGTTTGTTTCCCAGTCTTAAATGGAGTTGAATCCCATGCAGTTTCTGGTCCTATGAGCAAGAGTTGTTTTCTGGTAAGAAGAGTCCCTATGGTGCTCCCATTGTCATACACAGGGCAAATCGCACAGGCATCGGTTCCCAGCATTTAGAGTGTATTGGACTGAAGAGGATCTCATGTTCTTGTCAGTTTCCTAAGCAGAATTGAACCAAATATGGCCATGTGTAGGAAGCACAGTTCTTTTGTTCTGAGCAAGCTCACTGTTCTGGCCCTACAGGAAACACAGTAGAGTAGAAGAGTGCTCTTTTCTCAAAAGCAGAGTGTGTTTCATGTAATGCGAGCTACCGTTTGTTTCCCAGTCCTAAATGGAGTTGAGTCACATGCAGTTTTTGTTCTTATGAGCAAGAGTTGTTTTCTGGTAAAGAAAGTCACTATTGCGCTCCCATTGCCATACACAGTGTAAATAGCACTGGCGTCTGTTCCCAGCAAGTACAGTGTATTGGACTGAAGAGGAGCTACTGTTCTTGTCAGTTTCCTAAGCAGAGTTGAACTAGATATGGCCCCTGTGTGTAGGAAGCACAGTTCTTTTGTTCTGAGCAAGCTAACTGTTTGGACCCCATAGAAAACACAGTTGAGTAGAAGAGTGTTCTTTTCTCAAAAGAAGAGTGTGTTTCTTGTAAGGCAAGCTAGCGTTTGTTTCCCAGTCCTAAATGGAGTTGAATCACATGCAGTTTCTGGTCCTAAGAGCAAGAATTGTTTTCTGGTAAGAAGAGTCACTATTGGGCTCCCATTGCCATACACAGTGCAAATAGCACTCGCGTCTGTTCCCAGCTAATACAGTGTTTGGACTGAAGAGGAGATACTGTTCTTGTCAGTTTCCTAAGCAGAGTTGAACTAGATATGGCCCGTGTGTGTAGGAAGCACAGTTCTTTTGTTCTGAGCAAGCTCACTGTTCTGGCCTTATAGGAAACACAGTAGAGTAGAAGAATGCTCATTTCTCAAAAGCAGAGTGTGTTTCTTTTAAGGCGAGTTAGTGTTTGTTTCCCAGTCCTACATGGAGTTGAATCCCATGGAGTTTCTGGTACTACGAGCAAGAGTTGTTTTCTGGTAAGAAGAGTCCCTATTGCGCTCCCATTGTCATACACAGGGCAAATAGCACTGGCGTCTGTTCCCAGCATGTACAGTGTATTGGACTGAAGAGGATCTACTGTTCTTGTCAGTTTCGTAGGCAGAATTGAACTAGATATGGCCGTGTGTGTATGAAGCACAGTTCCTTTGTTGTGAGCAAGCTCACTTTTCTGGCCTTATAGGAAACACAGTAGAGTAGATGAGTGCTCTTTTCTCAAAAGCAGAGTGTGTTTCTTGTAAGACGAGCTAGCATTTGTTTCCCAGTCCTACATGGAGTTGAGTAACATGCAGTTTTTGGTCCTACGAGCAAGAGTTGTTTTCTGGTAAGGAAAGTCACTATTGCGCTCCCATTGCCATACACAGTGCAAATATCACTCGTGTCTGTTCCCAGCAAGTACAGTGTATTGGACTGAAGAGGAGCTACTGTTCTTGTCAGTTTCCCAAGCAGAGTTGAAATAGATATGGCTCGTGTGTGTAGGAAGCACAGTTCTTTTGTTCTTAGCAAGCTCACTGTTCTGGCCCTATAGGAAACACAATAGAGTAGAAGAGTGCTCTTTTTTTCAAAAGCAGAGTGTGTTTGTTGTAAAGTGAGCTGGCGTTTGTTTCCCAGTCCTAAATGGAGTTGAATCTCATGCAGTTTTTGGTCCTACCAGCAAGAGTTGTTTTCTGGTAAGGAAAGTCACTATTGCGTTCCCATTGCCATGCACTGTGCAAAGAGCACTCGCGTCTGTTCCCAGCAAGTACAGTGTATTGGACTGAAGAGGAGCTACTGTTCTTGTCAGTTTCCTAAGCAGAGTTGAACTAGATATGGCCCCTGTGTGTAGGAAGCACAGTTCTTTTGTTCTGAGCAAGCTCACTGTTCAGACCCCATAGTAAACACAGTAGAGTAGAAGAGTGCTCTTTTCTCAAAAGCAGAGTGTGTTTCTTGTAAGGTGAGCTAGCGTTTGTTTCCCAGTCTTAAATGGAGTTGAATCCCATGCAGTTTCTGGTCCTATGAGCAAGAGTTGTTTTCTGGTAAGAAGAGTCCCTATGGTGCTCCCATTGTCATACACAGGGCAAATCGCACAGGCATCGGTTCCCAGCATTTACAGTGTATTGGACTGAAGAGGATCTCATGTTCTTGTCAGTTTCCTAAGCAGAATTGAACCAAATATGGCCATGTGTAGGAAGCACAGTTCTTTTGTTCTGAGCAAGCTCACTGTTCTGGCCCTACAGGAAACACAGTAGAGTAGAAGAGTGCTCTTTTCTCAAAAGCAGAGTGTGTTTCATGTAATGCGAGCTACCGTTTGTTTCCCAGACCTAAATGGAGTTGAGTCACATGCAGTTTTTGTTCTTATGAGCAAGAGTTGTTTTCTGGTAAAGAAAGTCACTATTGCGCTCCCATTGCCATACACAGTGTAAATAGCACTGGCGTCTGTTCCCAGCAAGTACAGTGTATTGGACTGAAGAGGAGCTACTGTTCTTGTCAGTTTGCTAAGCAGAGTTGAACTAGATATGGCCCCTGTGTGTAGGATGCACAGTTCTTTGTTCTGAGCAAGCTCACTGTTCGGACCCCATAGGAAACACAGTAGAGTAGAAGAGTGCTCTTTTCTCAAAAGCAGAGTGTGTTTCTTGTAAGGTGAGCTAGCGTTTGTTTCCCAGTCCTAAATGGAGTTGAATCCCATGCAGTTTCTGGTCCTATGAGCAAGAGTTGTTCTCTGGTAAGAAGAGTCACTATTGCGCTCCAATTGTCATACACAGTGCAAATAGCACTGGCATCTGTTCCCAGCAAGTACAGTGTATTGGACTGAAGAGGAGCTACTGTTATTGTCAGTTTCCTACGCAGAGTTGAACTAGATATGGCACCTGTGTGTAGGAAGCACAGTTCTTTTGTTCTCAGCAAGCTCACTGTTCGGACCCCATAGGAATCACAGTAGAGTAGAAGAGTGCTCTTTTCTCAAACGCAGAGTGTGTTTCTTGTAAGGTGAGCTAGCGTTTGTTTCCCAGTCCTAAATGGAATTGAATCCCGTTCAGATTCTGGTCCTATGAGCAAGAGTTGTTTTCTAGTAAGAAGAGGTACTATTGTGCTCCCATTGTCATACACAGGGCAAATAACACTGGCGTCTGTTCCCAGCATGTACACTGTATTGGACTGAAGGGGACCTACTGTTCTTGAAAGTTTCCTAAGCAGAGTTGAACTAGATATGGCCGTGTGTAGGAAGAACAGTTCTATTGTTCTGAGCAAGGTCACTGTTCTGGCCCTAAAGGAAACACAGTAGAGTAGAGGAGTGCTCTTTTCTCAAAAGAAAAGTGTGTTTCTTGTAAGGCGAGCTAGCGTTTGTTTCCCAGTCCTAAATGGAGTTGAGTCACATGAAGTTTTTGGTCCTACGAGCAAGAGTTGTTTTCTGGTAAGGAAAGTCACTATTGTGCTCCCATTGCCATACACAGTGCAAATAGCACTCGCGTCTGTTCCCAGCAAGTACAGTGTATTGGACTGAAGAGGAGATACTGTTCTTGTCAGTTTCCTAAGCACAGTTAAACTAGATATGGCCCGTGTGTAGGAAGCACAGTTCTTTTGTTCTGAGCAAGCTCACTGTTCTGACCCTATAGGAAACAAAGTAGAGTAGAAGAATGCTCATTTCTCAAAAGCAGAGTGTGTTTCTTTTAAGGCGAGTTAGTTTTTGTTTCCCAGTCCTACATGGAGTTGAATCCCATGGAGTTTCTGGTCCTACGAGCAAGAGTTTTTTTCTGGTAGAAGAGACACTATTGCGCTCCCATTGCCATACACAGTGCAAATAGCACTCCCGTCTGTTCCCAGCATGTACAGCGTATTGGACTGAAGAGGAGCTACTGTTCTTGTCAGTTTCCTAAGCAGAGTTGAACTAGATATGGCCCGTGTGTGCAGGAAGCACAGTTCTTTTGTTCTGAGCAAGCTCACTGTTCGGACACCATAGGAAACACAGTAGAGTAGAAGAGTGCTCTTTTCTCAAAAGCAGAGTGTGTTTCTTATAAGGCGAGCTAGCTTTTGTTTCCTAGTCGTAAATGGAGTTGAGTCACATGAAGTTTTTGGTCCTACGAGCAAGAGTTGTTTTCTGGTAAGGAAAGTCACTATTGTGCTCCCATTGCCATACACAGTGCAAATAGCACTCGCGTCTGTTCCCAGCAAGTACAGTGTATTGGACTGAAGAGGAGATACTGTTCTTGTCAGTTTCCTAAGCACAGTTAAACTAGATATGGCCCGTGTGTAGGAAGCACAGTTCTTTTGTTCTGAGCAAGCTCACTGTTCTGACCCTATAGGAAACAAAGTAGAGTAGAAGAATGCTCATTTCTCAAAAGCAGAGTGTGTTTCTTTTAAGGCGAGTTAGTTTTTGTTTCCCAGTCCTACATGGAGTTGAATCCCATGGAGTTTCTGGTCCTACGAGCAAGAGTTTTTTTCTGGTAGAAGAGACACTATTGCGCTCCCATTGCCATACACAGTGCAAATAACACTCCCGTCTGTTCCCAGCATGTACAGCGTATTGGACTGAAGAGGAGCTACTGTTCTTGTCAGTTTCCTAAGCAGAGTTGAACTAGATATGGCCCGTGTGTGTAGGAAGCACAGTTCTTTTGTTCTGAGCAAGCTCACTGTTCGGACACCATAGGAAACACAGTAGAGTAGAAGAGTACTCTTTTCTCAAAAGCAGAGTGTGTTTCTTATAAGGCGAGCTAGCTTTTGTTTCCTAGTCCTAAATGGAGTTGAGTCACATGCAGTTTTTGGTCCTACGAGCAAGAGTTGTTTTCTGGTAAGGAAAGTCACTATTGTGCTCCCGTTGCAATACACAGGCAAATAGCACTCCCGTCTGTTCCCAGCAAGTACAGTGTATTGGACTGAAGAGGAGCTACTGTTCTTGTCAGTTTCCTAAGCAGAGTTGAACTAGATATGGCCCCTGTGTGTAGGAAACACAGTTCTTTTGTTCTCAGCAAGCTCACTGTTCTGGCCCTGTAGGAAAAACAGTAGAGTAGAAGAATGCTCATTTCTCAAAACCAGAGTGTGTTTCTTTTAAGGCGAGTTAGTGTTTCTTTCCCAGTCCTACATGGAGTTGAATCCCATGGAGTTTCTGGTACTACGAGCAAGAGTTGTTTTCTGGTAAGAAGAGTCCCTATTGCGCTCCCATTGTCATACACAGGGCAAATAGCACTGGCGTCTGTCCCAGCATGTACAGTGTATTGGACTGAAGAGGATCTACTGTTCTTGTCAGTTTCGTAGGCAGAATTGAACTAGATATGGCCGTGTGTGTATGAAGCACAGTTCCTTTGTTGTGAGCAAGCTCACTTTTCTGGCCTTATAAGAAACACAGTAGAGTAGAAGTGTGCTCTTTTCTCAAAAGCAGAGTGTGTTTCTTGTAAGACGAGCTAGCGTTTGTTTCCCAGTCCTACATGGAGTTGAGTCACATGCAGTTTTTGGTCCTATGAGCAAGAGTTGTTTTCTGGTAAGGAAAGTCACTATTGCGCTCCCATTGCCATACACAGTGCAAATATCACTCGTGTCTGTTCCCAGCAAGTACAGTGTATTGGACTGAACAGGAGCTACTGTTCTTGTCAGTTTCCCAAGAAGAGTTGAAATAGATATGGCCCGTGTGTGTAGGAAGCACAGTTCATTGTTCTTAGCAAGCTCACTGTTCTGGCCCTATAGGAAACACAATACAGTAGAAGAGTGCTATTTTTTTAAAAGCAGAATGTGTTTCTTGTAAGGAGAGCTAGCGTTTGTTTCCCAGTCCTAAATGGAGTTGAATCTCATGCAGTTTTTGGTCCTACGAGCAAGAGTTGTTTTCTGGTAAGATAAGTCACTATTGCGCTCCCTTTGCCATACACAGTGCAAAGCGCACTGGCGTCTGTTCCCAGCAAGTACAGTGTATTGGACTGAAGAGGAGCTACTGTTCTTGTCAGTTTCCTAAGCAGAGTTGAACTAGATATGGCCCCTGTGTGTAGGAAGCACAGTTCTTTTGTTCTGAGCAAGCTCACTGTTCGGACCCCATAGGAAACACAGTAGAGTAGAAGAGTGCTCTTTTATCAAAACAGAGTGTGTTTCTTACAAGGTGATCTAGCGTTTGTTTCCAGTCCTAAATGGAGTTGAATCCCATGCAGCTTCTGGTCCTACGAGCAAGAGTTGTTTTCTGGTAAGAAGAGTTCCTATTGCGCTCCCATTGTCATACACAGGACAAATAGCACTGGCATCTGTTCCCAGCATGTACAGTGTATTGGACTGAAGAGGATCTAATGTTCTTGTCAGTTTGCTAAGCAGAATTGAACTAGATATGGCCGTGTGTAGGAAGCACAGTTCTTTTGTTCTGAGCAAGCTCACTGTTCTGGCTCTATAGGAAACACAATAGAGTAGGAGAGTGCTCTTTTTTCAAAAGCAGAGTGTTTTTCTTGTAAGGCGAGCTAGGGTTTGTTTCCCAGTCCTAAATGGAGTTGAGTCACATGCAGTTTTTGTTCCTACGAGCAAGAGTTGTTTTCTGGTAAGGAAAGTCACTATTGCACTCCCATTGCCATACACTGTGCAAATAGCACTGGCGTCTGGTCCCAGCAAGTACAGTGTATTGGAATGAAGAGGAGCTACTATTCTTGTCAGTTTCCTAAGCAGAGTTGAACTAGATATGGCCCCTGTGTGTAGGATGCACAGTTCTTTGTTCTGAGCAAGCTCACGGTTCGGACCCCATAGGAAACACAGTAGAGTAGAAGAGTGCTCTTTTCTCAAAAGCAGAGTGTGTTTCTTGTAAGGTGAGCTAGCGTTTGTTTCCTAGTCCTAAATGGAGTTGAATCCCATGCAGTTTCTGGTCCTATGAGCAAGAGTTGTTCTCTGGTAAGAAGAGTCACTATTGCGCTCCAATTGTCATACACAGTGCAAATAGCACTGGCATCTGTTCCCAGCAAGAACAGTGTATTGGACTGAAGAGGAGCTACTGTTATTGTCAGTTTCCTACGCAGAGTTGAACTAGATATGGCACCTGTGTGTAGGAAGCACAGTTCTTTTGTTCTCAGCAAGCTCACTGTTCGGACCTAATAGGAAACACAGTAGAGTAGAAGAGTGCTCTTTTCTCAAAAGCAGAGTGTGTTTCTTGTAAGGTGAGCTACCGTTTGTTTCCCAGTCCTAAATGGAATTGAATCCCGTTCAGATTCTGGTCCTATGAGCGAGAGTTGTTTTCTAGTAAGAAGAGGTACTATTGTGCTCCCATTGTCATACACAGGGCAAATAACACTGGAGTCTGTTCCCAGCATGTACACTGTATTGGACTGAAGGGGATCTACTGTTCTTGAAAGTTTCCTAAGCAGAGTTGAACTAGATATGGCCGTGTGTAGGAAGAACAGTTCTATTGTTCTGAGCAAGGTCACTGTTCTGGCCCTAAAGGAAACACAGTAGAGTAGAGGAGTGCTCTTTCCTCAAAAGCAGAGTGTGTTTCTTGTAAGGCGAGCTAGCGTTTGTTTCCCAGTCCTAAATGGAGTTGAGTCACATGAAGTTTTTGGTCCTACGAGCAAGAGTTGTTTTCTGGTAAGGAAAGTCACTATTGTGCTCCCATTGCCATACACAGTGCAAATAGCACTCGCGTCTGTTCCCAGCAAGTACAGAGTATTGGACTGAAGAGGAGATACTGTTCTTGTCAGTTTCCTAAGCACAGTTAAACTAGATATGGCCCGTGTGTAGGAAGCACAGTTCTTTTGTTCTGAGCAAGCTCACTGTTCTGACCCTATAGGAAACAAAGTAGACTAGAAGAATGCTCATTTCTCAAAAGCAGAGTGTGTTTCTTTTAAGGCGAGTTAGTGCTTGTTTCCCAGTCCTACATGGAGTTGAATCCCATGGAGTTTCTGGTCCTACGAGCGAGAGTTTTTTTCTGGTAGAAGAGACACTATTGCTCTCCCATTGCCATACACAGTGCAAATAGCACTCCCGTCTGTTCCCAGCATGTACAGTGTATTGGACTGAAGAGGAGCTACTGTTCTTGTCAGTTTCCTAAGCAGAGTTGAACTAGATATGGCCCGTGTGTGTAGGAAGCACAGTTCTTTTGTTCTGAGCAAGCTCACTGTTCGGACCCCATAGGAAACACAGTAGAGTAAAAGAGTGCTCTTTTCTCAAAAGCAGAGTGTGTTTCTTATAAGGCGAGCTAGCTTTTGTTTCCTAGTCTTAAATGGAGTTGAGTCACATGCAGTTTTTGGTCCTACGAGCAAGAGTTGTTTTCTGGTAAGGAAAGTCACTATTGTGCTCCCATTGCAATACACAGGCAAATAGCACTCCCGTCTGTTCCCAGCAAGTACAGTGTATTGGACTGAAGAGGAGCTACTGTTCTTGTCAGTTTCCTAAGCAGAGTTGAACTAGATATGGCCCCTGTGTGTAGGAAACACAGTTCTTTTGTTCTCAGCAAGCTCACTGTTCTGGCCCTATAGGAAAAACAGTAGAGTAGAAGAATGCTCATTTCTCAAAAGCAGAGTGTGTTTCTTTTAAGGCGAGTTAGTGTTTGTTTCCCAGTCCTACATGGAGTTGAATCCCATGGAGTTTCTGGTCCTACGAGCAAGAGTTGTTTTCTGGTAAGAAGAGACACTATTGCGCTCCCATTGCCATACACAGTGCAAATAGCACTGGCGTCTGTTCCCAGCAAGTACAGTGTATTGGACTGAAGAGGAGCTACTGTTCTTGTGAGTTTCCTAAGCAGTGTTGAACAAGATATGGCCCCTGTGTGTAGGAAGCACAGTTCTTTTGTTCTGAGCAAGCTCACTATTCGGACCCACAGGAAAAAAAGTAGAGTAGATGAGTGCTCTTTTCTCAAAAGCAGAGTGTGTTTCTTGTAAGGTGAGGTAGTGTTTGTTTCCCAGTCCTAAATGGAGTTGAATCCCATGGAGTTTCTGGTCCTATGAGCAAGAGTTTTTTTCTGGTAAGAAGAGTCTCTATTGCGCTCCCATTGTCATACACAGGGCAAATAGCCCTGGCGTCTGTTCCCATCATGTACAGTGTATTGGACTGAAGAGGATCTACTGTTCTTATCAGTATCCTAAGCAGAATTGAACTAGATATGGCCGGGTGTAGGAAGCACAGTTCTTTTGTTCTGAGCAAGCTCACTGTTCTGGCCAAATAGGAAACACAATAGAGTAGAAGAGTGCTCTTTTCTCAATAGCAGAGTGTGTATCTTGTAAGGCCAACTGGCGTTTGTTTCCCAGTCCTAAATGGAGTTGAGTCACATGCAGTTTTTGGTACTACGAGCAAGACTTGTTTTCTGGTAAGGAAAGTCACTATTGCGCTCTCATTGCCATACACACAGCAAACAGCACTCCCGTCTGTTCCCAGCAATTACAGTGTATTGGACTGTAGAGGAGCATCTATTCTTGTCAGTTTCCTAAGCAGAGTTGAACAATATTTGGCCCGTGTGTGTAGGAAGCACAGTTCGTTGGTTCTGCGCTAGCTCACTGTTCGGACCCCGTAGGAAACACAGTAGAGTAGAAGAGTGCTCTTTTCTCAAAAGCAGAGTGTGTTTCTTGTAACGCCAGATAGCGTTTGTTTTCCAGTCCTACATGGAGTTGAGTCACATGCAGTTTTTGGTCCTACGAGCAAGAGTTGTTTTCTGGTAAGGAAAGTCACTATTGCGCTCCCATTGCCATACACAGCACAAATATCACTCGTGTTTGTTCCCAGCAAGTACAGTGTATTGGACTGAAGAGGAGCTACTGTTCTTGTCAGTTTCCCAAGCAGAGTTGAAATAGATATGGCCCGTGTGTGTAGGAAGCACAGTTCTTTTGTTCTTAGCAAGCTCACTGTTCTGGCTATATAGGAAACACAGTAGAGTAGAAGAGTGCTCTTTTTTCAAAAGCAGAGTGTGTTTGTTGTAAGGTGAGCTAGCGTTTGTTTCCCAGTACTAAATGGAGTTGAATCTCATGCAGTTTTTGGACTTATGAGCAAGAGTTGTTTTCTGGTAAGGAAAGTCTCTATTGTGCTCCCATTGACATACACCGTGCAAAGAGCACTGGCGTCTGTTCCCAGCAAGTACAGTGTATTGGACTGAAGAGGAGCTACTGTTCTTGTCAGTTTCCAAAGCAGAGTTGAACTAGATATGGCCCCTGTGTGTAGGAAGCACAGTTCTTTTGTTCTGAGCAAGCTCACTGTTCGGAACACATAGGAAACACAGTAGAGTACAAGAGTGCTCTTTTCTCAAAAGCGGAGTGTGTTTCTTGTAAGGTGAGCTAGCGTTTGTTTCCCAGTCCTAAATGGAGTTGAATCTTATGCAGTTTCTGGTCCTATGAGCAAGAGTTGTTTTCTTTTAAGAAGAGTCCCTATTGTGCTCCCATTTTAATACACAGGGCAAATAGCACTGGCATCGGTTCCCAGCATGTACAGTGTATTGGACTGAAGAGGATCTAATGTTCTTGTCAGTTTCCTAAGCAGAATTGAACCAAATATGGCCATGTGTAGGAAGCACAGTTCTTTTGTTCTGAGCAAGCTCACTGTTCGGTCCCTATAGGAAACACAGTAGAGTAGAAGAGAGCTCATTTCTCAAAAGCAGAGTGTGTTTCTTTTAAGGCAAGTTAGTGTTTGTTTTCCAGTCTTATATGGAGTTGAATCCCATGGAGTTTCTGGTCCTACGAGCAAGAGTTGTTTTCTGGTAAGAAGAGATACTATTGTGCTCCAACTGCCATACACAGTGTAAATAGCACGCCCGTCTGTTCCCAGCAAATACAGTGTATTGGACAGAAGAGGAGCTACTGTTCTTGTCAGTTTCCTAAGCAGAGTTGAACTAGATATGGCCCGTGTGTGTAGGAAGAACAGTTTTTTTATTCTGAGCAAGCTCACTGTTCGGACCCAATAGGAAACACAGTAGAGTAGAAGAGTGCTCTTTTCTCAAAAGCAGAGTGTGTTTCTTGTAAGGCGAGCTAGCGTTTTTTTCCCAGTCCTAAATGGAGTTGAATCCCATGGAGTTTCTGCTCCTATGAGCAAGAGTTGTTTTCTGGTAAGAAGATTCACTATTACGCTCCCATTGTCATACACAGGGCAAATAGCACTGGCGTCTGTTCCCATCATGTACAGTGTATTGGACTGAAGAGTATCTAATATTCTTGTCAGTTTCCTAAGCAGAATTGAATTAGATATTGCCGTGTGTGTAGGAAGCACAGTTCTTTTGTTCTGAGCAAGCTCACTGTTCTGGCCCCATAAGGAACACAGTAGTAGAAGAATGCTCATTTCTCAAATGCAGAGTGTGTTTCTTTTAAGGCGAGTTAGTGTTTGTTTCCCAGTCCTACAAGGAGTTGAATCCCATGGAGTTTCTGGTCTACGAGCAAGAGTTGTTTTCTGATAAGAAGAGTCCCTATTGAGCTCCCATTGTCATACACAGGGCAAATAGCACTGGCGTCTGTTCCCGCATGTACAGTGTATTGGACTGAAGAGGATCTACTGTTCTTGTCAGTTTCGTAGGCAGAATTGAACTAGATATGTCCGTGTGTGTATGAAGCACAGTTCTTTTGTTCTGAGCAAGCTCACTGTTCTGGCCAAATCGGAAACACAGTAGAGTAGAAGAGTGCTCTTTTCTCAAAAGCAGAGTGTGTTTCTTGTAAGGCGAACTGGCGTTTGTTTCCCAGTCCTAAATCGAGTTGAGTCACATGCAGTATTTGGTACAACGAGCAAGACTTGTTTTCTGGTAAGGAAAGTCACTATTGCGCTCTCATTGTCATACACACTGCAAACAGCACTAACGTCTGTTCCCAGCAAGTACAGTGTATTGGACTGAAGAGGAGCTACTGTTCTTGTCAGTTTCCTAAGCAGAGTTGAACTAGATATGGCCACTGTGTGTAGGAAGCACAGTTCTTTTGTTCTGAGCAAGCTCACTGTTCAGACCCCATAGGAAACACAGTAGAGTAGAAGAGTGCTCTTTTCTCAAAAGCATGGTGTGTTTCTTGTAAGGTGAGCTAGCGTTTGTTTCCCAGTCCTAAATGGAGTTGAATCTCATGCAGTTTGTGGTCCTATGAGCAAGAGTTGTTTTCTGGTAAGAAGAGTCCCTATTGCGCTCCCATTGTCATACACAGGGCAAATAGCACTGGCATCTGTTCCCAGCATGTACAGTGTATTGGACTGAAGAGGATCTACTGTTCTTGTCAGTTTGCTAAGCAGAATTGAACTAGATATGGCCTTGTGTAGGAAGCACAGTTCTTTTGTTCTGAGCAAGCTCACTGTTCTGGCCCTATAGGAAACACAGTAGAGTAGGAGAGTGCTCTTTTTTCAAAAGCAGAGTGTGTTTCTTGTAAGGCGAGCTAGGGTTTGTTTCCCAGTCCTAAATGGAGTTGAGTCACATGCAGTTTTTGTTCCTACGAGCAAGAGTTGTTTTCTGGTAAGGAAAGTCACTATTGCTCTCCCTTTGTCATACACTGTTCAAATAGCACTGGCGTCTGGTCCCAGCAAGTACAGTGTATTGGAATGAAGCAGAGCTACTATTCTTGTCAGTTTCCTAAGCAGAGTTGAACTAGGTATGGCCCCTGTGTGTAGGATGCACAGTTCTTTGTTCTGAGCAAGCTCACGGTTTGGACCCCATAGGAAACACAGTAGAGTAGAAGAGTGCTCTTTTCTCAAAAGCAGAGTGTGTTTCTTGTAAGGTGAGCTAGCGTTTGTTTCCCAGTCCTAAATGGAGTTGAATCCCATGAAGTTTCTGGTCCTATGAGCAGGAGTTGTATTCTGGTAAGAAGAGTCACTATTGCGCTCCAATTGTCATACACAGTGCAAATAGCACTGGCATCTGTTCACAGCAAGTACAGTGTATTGGACTGAAGAGGAGCTACTGTTCTTGTCAGTTTCCTACGCAGAATTGAACTAGATATGGCACCTGTGTGTAGGAAGCACAGTTCTTTTGTTCTGAGCAAGCTCACTGATCGGACCCCATAGGAAACACAGTAGAGTAGAAGAGTGCTCTTTTCTCAAAAGCAGAGTGTGTTTCTTGTAAGGCAAGCTAGCGTTTGTTTCCCAGTCCTAAATGGAGTTGAGTCACATGCAATTTTTGGTCTTACGAGCAAGAGTTGTTTTCTGGT